>NC_085857.1:43289725-43322225 GCF_034702125.1 Engraulis encrasicolus | reverse complement strand
GGTGGACGGAGGGGGGTGGGGGGGGGGAGGTATTACAAAACACATGAGGCAAAAAATCTGACATTGGCATTTACCTTTCAAATAATGAGCTGTTGCACACCTCATATTACTTGAGATATAAGTAACGGTCACATTTTATGACAAATACTGCATTACTCAAAAATCAAACACAAACGGATCATTGGAGTGTGTCTGGGTCTTCACATTTTTCCTTGGTGTTCATAAGTGTAGGGGATCTCAAGTTTAGTCCAGGAAGAGAAGTTCTGAGACACTCAAGGTTGCGATTTTTTTAAATACTTTGTAGCCAAATAAAAAGTGAAAAAAAATCGCAACCTTGAGTGCCTCAGAACTTCTCTTCCTGGACTATACTAAAAAATCAACTCACTTCAAGTCAAGTAGGTTTTATTGTCAATTTCTTTACATGCACTGGTCATACAAAGAATTTGAAATTACATTTCTTGCTTTCCCATACAGACATAGACTAATCTAGGTAAGGACATAGACAGTATAGACATAGACAGTACTTATACATGGACTTAAGACAGTATGGACATAGACAGTGCTCATACAGACATTTAAAGTGCAAGACTGGACAACAGAAGACTTGTAGAGGACATACATTAAGAGGTATTGTTGTGCTTTTGTGCTTTCCTAAAAAAGTCCTTTATAGCGTTCTGACATGGTAATAGTAGCATTTTGAAGAAAAATAAATATTAAATATTAAAAAGGTCTGTCAAGTCAAGTACACCAGCAGCAGTGTGTGTGTGTGTGTGTGTGTGTGTGTTTGTGTGTGTGTGTGTATGTGTTTAGTGCAGGTAGAAGGTGCGGTGTGCGTCTGTGTGTGTGTTCGTGTGTCTGTGTGTGTGTGTGTGTCAGTGTGTGTCAGTGTGTTTATGTTTGGGTTTAGTGCAGAAAGTGCAGTGTGCTTGTGTGTGTGTGTGTGCGTCTGTGTGTGTGTTCGTGTGTCTGTGTGTGTGTGTGTGTGTGTGTGTGTGTGTGTGTGTGTGTGTGTGTGTGTGTGTGTGTGTGTGTGTGTGTGTGTGTGTGTGTGTGCATGTTTTGAGTTAGTGCAGGTTGAAAGTTCAGTCACAAGTATAGTAGTGCAGGTGGAATGTTCAGTCGCAGATATGGTGGTGGGGGATGGGTGGGGGGGGGTTGTCAGTGGCCTTGCTGGCTAGAGGCTGACAGTGGAGGGAGAGTGGGTTGAGTGTTCAGCATCTTGATCGCTTGGTGCATTGTGCTGCTCGCCAGCCTGGTGGTACGGGAACGGAGGCGCCTGTACCTCTTTCCAGAGGGCAGGAGGCTGAACAGTTTGTGTGCAGGGTGGCTTGTGTCTTTGATGATCATCAGTGCTTTCCGGGTGAGGCGTGTGGTGTAAATGTCCTGCAGGGAGGGGAGTGGTACTCCAATGATCTTCTTCGCTGTGTTCACAACACGCTGGAGTGTCTTCCTGTTTTTCTCCGTGCAGCTTCCTCCCCCCACTGTGATGCAGTTGGACACGACGCTCTCTATGGTTCCTCTGTAGAATGTTGTCATGATGGAGGGTGTAGCACTTGCCTTCTTTAGTTTGCGCAGGAAGTAGAGACGCTGATGGGCCTTCTTCGCCAGTGATGTAGTGTTGGTGGTCCAAGAGAGGTCGTCGCTGATGTGCACTCCAAGGAACTTGGTGCTGCTCACTCTCTCCACAGCATCGCCGTCGATGGTCAGTGGTGGCAGTTGTTTTTGGACCCTTTGGAAGTTGACAACAATCTCCTTGGTCTTGTTGACATTCAGCAGGAGGTTGTTGTCTTTGCACCATCTGGCCAGCAGGTCTACTTCTTCTCTGTAGTGAGTCTCATCGCCCTTGGTGATGAGGCCCACCAGTGTTGTATCATCCTCAAACTTCACTAGGTGGTTAGTGCTGTGGGTCGTTGTGCAGTCGTGTGTCAGCAGCGTGAACAGCAGGGGGCTGAGAACACAACCTTGCGCAGCCCCCGTGCTCAGGGTCAGGGTGCTTGAGGTGTTGTTCCTTCTTGTCAATGATTCGATGCTTCTTTGAGAAGAATGATAAGACACTATATTGTTGCTATAATAATTATTCCATTCATCTTGCAGGCATGGGTAAGTGGGTAGGCTGTCAGGCTTGTAGCCCAAGGGTTGCCAGTTCGATTCCCAAGCTGTCAGGTTAGTGGGAGGTGTAATTAACGAGTGATCTTCACCCATCCTCCGCCATGACTGAAGTAAACGGCACACCGCACTGTCCTGCCCCACTGCCACTTTGGACGGGTGAAATATGAATGCAATTTCGTTGTGTGTAATGTGTACTGTGCAGCGCTGTGTAACAATGACAGCAGTAGTTGGTAAGGACTTTGGTTTTTTCGATGCGCTATACCTACACAAAGTTAGTTTGGAGGAGCAGGTCGTCTATCTATCTCTCTGCAGGTCTTCTTTGAGAGACAATTCAGCTTACAACCGGTGTGTCAGCTGAAGATGGATGCTTGCTGCACCTTGGTGCTCCTTTGATTTATTGAGCCTTTTTGAGATTGACTGGCTATCGATGTGATGTGTCAAGCTCCACCTCTGCCATCCAGGGGGTGGATTAATGGGCCGGGCCAAGTGGGCCCATGTCCAGGGTCCACACAGGTCCCAAGAGGGGCCAGGCCAGGGACCGGATTCACAAAGCTTTCTTAAAGCGGAATTCACCTTTCAAACAATATTGTGCCCTATCTCTGTATTAGACCACATTATAACAGGGGATTATGTAGCCACTGGATATAATATCTTTATATTAAATATAAAAGCTATTTATTGTTTTAGTTATGGTGATTTCAAGCGTCATCAAATCACCGGAAGAAAAAATAACGACTACAATGCCATTAGAACGTTGCTGGGTGATTTGATTGGACGCGTCATCAAATCACCTCGGCATGACAGGCGGCATGGAACAGAACAGCAGGCAGGCAGATAACACATTTCGAGGATGGAGATATTTACATTGTCCGGATAATAAGCCTACTTCAAGTAGGCCTATAGGTTACTGCACAGTGGTAAAAGCCTTGGTGCATTCAATCCAACTGCTTAAAAAAAGTTTTGTCCGCATTGTTAATATGCGCTCATTGTCATTACAAATCACTGGCTACAGTATCGGAGCGCACCAGTCCACGACGTCTACGCCTGCCAGGTGTAGCCTATTAGGTCTGCAAGTTGTAATAACACATGGTAGGCATTGCCTACACGTTTTTTGTTTTTGTTTCGCTTTGTTATTAATTTGAATATGCTATTAATATAGCCTATATTTTTAAAAGCTTGCTGAATTATTTGAGGTCCGGCCCGGATCACGAAGCAGCGGCCACGGACACTCCGAGTCCTAATGGGCTAAACAATAGGAGCTCGACAGTGAAGTTGTCTTTAATTGAACCAGGCTTTATTTTAAGATTATTGGTGGATTGCTGAAGGAGGCTGCGACCATTTCTATCCTCAAACGTGGCGTCCTCCTTGCACTGCTGGCGATGTTCATGCTCCTCTTACGCAGGTTGCAAACAAGGTAGCCATAAATGCATGCGCTGGCTATCATTACTGCACTTGGACTTGATTGCATTTAAACAACACGAGCTGCTCTCGAGGGACAGTTGAGACGCGAACGGACAAATCAAATTAAACACTTGACCAACGTAAGCGACGATAGCCTACATCTTCAAAATGCAGGTCTAACCCAACACCTCCCTCAAACTGGCGAGATGGAGACGGTGGGGTGTCCCGATGCGCTATTTAGGCCTATGTGGGTGTAAGCTATGTTTCACGCAAGTCATTTCTCATCTTCTAAAAACAGAAAGCATAACCTGAACAGCTGAATGCCCAGAAATGCGTGCGCACGGTGCAACTTACCGAGGGACGATTTTTCCTTCATGTTGCACTTGCATTAGAGTCAATGAATAGGATGAAGACCATTTTTAAAAGGCAGCCTGCACATTTGTTTTATTTAGGCCTATAAATGATCAATTCCCTCTGGCTTGTAGGCCTATTTGTTAGGGACCAACAGCAGAGGTCCGGATGAAACGGCTTTTGGTCAAACACCAGCACGAGAGAGAGAGGGCGAGAAAGCGTGCGCTCTTTGATAAAGTTGGTTGAATGGAGACAAGTCCGCCTCGCCTTTGGATTTGATGGGATTAAACAGAGATAGAACATGAGCAGAGATAGACAGGCTACTTCCTTCTTGAATGAGTATTACATTTATTTATTTTTTCAAAAATAGGCTAAATGTAAGGTTAGGCTAGCCTTCTCATTTTCCGTTTCAGCACTAATCTGAGGACAGCGAAAGTTGCGACACGAGCTGCACTTCTCAACAGTTTGTTTTTCCATTCGCTTTTTATTCGCTGTTAGTAGCTATAGTTTGCGCAATGAGACCCAGTGAGGAAAATGCATGATTGTTATGTTTTTCAACAGTCTACATTAACAATATCAATCTGTCTCGGATATCAGCCTACATTTGTCCTAAAACCAGCCACGACTGCTGGCAGCGAGCACTGAGCAGCCAGAACGCAAGATTCCTTGGAATTCGGTGACGCGTTAACCTGGCAACGATTACTTAGTTTCCCGCAGTGCATTCTGGTTAACTGAGTTCGTTAAAATAGCTTTGGCAATCGCGGTTCAGCACATAATTGTATTAAATTAAACTAAATAATGCAAATTACTTTATTTTTCTCATGTAAAATGCAAAATGAGGATAAATTACATGTGATAACAGCACACATTGCCCAGAGGTGAATTCCGCTTTAAGGACCAAATAGTTCTTAACTGGTATACTTTTCTCTTAACTTTTGTCCTAAGTCAAAAGTTAAGAAGATTCCATATTCACAAACGGAATTCTTAAGTTGTTTCTTAACTTTCTTCCTAAGATTTTCCCCAAGAAAAAAAGTTAGGAATATTGAGATTCTTGAAGACTATTTTCTTAAGATTTGTCTTAGTTTTCTTCTCAAATTTAAGACAGCCCTACACCCTGTCTTAACAGTCACATTTTATTTATTTGAACCCATTTTCAGAAAACACAACTCATTTTTTATGTAATATATGATTATTATAAATGTTTGCATTCAATGGGACTTTTAGTGACTTAGATTTATCTTAAGAAAAGTTTTGTAAATCCGGCCCCAGGACAGACTGAACTCTCCTATCCCCACTAGGGCTGTAACGATACACTCAAATCGCGATTCAGTTTGTATCACGATTTTTTTTACCTACAGTTAGATACGCCCCACTATTTTTAAATATATCTTTTTGATGATCGTTTGTAGGTAGAATAGGTTACAAGAGATTACTAATAATTTTGTTTAAATTTTAAAAATAATGACATTGATTTGAAAGTTTGGAAGCACTATCACATCACATATGGTTGTTATCTGGACTGAAGGGTAACACAAATGTGAAAGGGCATATCACGATACTGCCTTCTTACATCACGATACAGTATCGTCACTCTGTGTATCACAATTTCTCGGTTCGATACAATATACGGCCCTAATCCCCACCCTCTTCATAAAGGAGGCTGGTGTACCAGAGTGTGCATACCCCCCGCCACTCACACAACTTTTTCAGGGCCAAATCTTTTTTTTTGGCCAGGGACACTCACTTTGTTCCTTCATTTATCTCTGTCTGCCAGCTGTTAGATGATCGCAGACAGCCTTAAACTCTACCATTGCTAGACAGGTGTTTGAGCACATTTTGAAATTACCCTTTAATGTGAAGATTTGTGGACAGTTTCTAACTGAGCCTTTGACGTGAATGACTGTGGACATTTTTGCTGGACTCTACTTCTGCCAGACAGGAGTGTTTGTGGGCATTTTCAAACTATACCTCTGACCTTAATGCTTTTGGACGTTTTCAGACCCTACCTCTGACAAGAATGAATGAAGACATCTTTTTTTTAACTCTACCTCTGCCGCTTGTGAGGGAGTGTGGACACCTTGAAACGCTATCTCTGTTACACAAGAGTGTTTGTGAACATATTCAAACCATTTCCCTGATGTGCATGTTTGTGGACAGTGTCAAGCTGAAGAACATCTGACTGTGAAAGTGAATGTGGGGGGTTTTCCAAATCTTCCTCGTTGATGTGAGGTTGAAGGTAAAAGCTCGCACATCCAAACATCTGACCTGGGAGCAGTGTTAATTTTGTCATCCATTTTTTTATTTAGTCTTAGTCTTAGTCTTGTGTCAAAGTCCATTCTTAGTCTTCGTCGCTTTTAGTCTTTCAAAAATCATTTTTGTTTAGTTATTATTTAGTCGACTAAAATTCCTCAACATTTTTGTCTAGTTTTAGTCTTTCACAAATAATTTTTGTTTAGTCATTATTTAGTCGACTAAAAGTCCTCAACATTTTTGTCTAGTTTTAGTCTAAACATTTTAGTCTTTAGTTTAAGTCACAATACAATGAAACACAAGGCCTTTAGTAATGCACTGAGACTTGGNTATTGCCAGTCAGGTAAAGCAGTCAATAGTGCATACAAATGTGAATATGTCGCTGGTGCTACGTATTCGTAAAGGGATTTTTGTTTTGTTAGAGAAGCTTCTCCCCCAATATTCGTTAGGGTCAGTCTGCTAAAAGTAAAATCGGTGGATGGATTCAGCTGTAATTAATCATTTTTTAAATCCCATAGTGTCCCTTTAAAGGTTAATTACAATTAACAATTCATTTATAGGTTTTAGTTGTGGTGGTACCAATTTATGTCTGAGCCCCCCAAAAAAGTCTACGTCTTGGTCGTTTTTAGTCTTTCACAAATTATTTTTGTTAGTCAGAATTAAGTCGACTAAAAGTTAGTTCTTAGTCTAAGTCACTTTTAGTCTTTCACAAATCATTTTTGTTTAGTCATTATTTTAGTCTCGTTTTAGTCTTTGACAGATCATTTTTGTTAGTCAGAATTTAGTCGATTAAACTCTCAAAAGGTTAGTCGACTAATATATTTAGTCTTAGTCTAGTCGACAAAATTAACACTGACCTGGGAGCAGGACCAATAAATAGCCAGATAAAAAGAGAGAAAAGTCTGCTGCAACCAGGATTTTTTGCTCCCACTTATTTTTCCGTGACGTTTCGGAGAAGGGTTTCTACCCGAAACGTCACGGAAAAATGAAAAATAAGTGGGAGCAAAAAATCCTGGTTGTAGCGGGCATTTCTCTCTTTTTATCTGTGAATTGAATGTGAACATTTTTTTCTCAACGTTACCTCTGCCAGGCGTGAGTGCTTGTGGACATTCTCTCCTTTCTGGACGGCCGGGGCGAGCTGCTGGAGTACTCCTCGACTGCTCGTCAAGGCTCTCGTCAGACGGGCAAATTTGCCCCAACCTGCTTTGAATAAGAGGTATGAAAAAAAAAGAAATCAAATCTGTGACATAAGTAGGGAAATGATTAGACGGATGAAACACTGGGCCATGCACATCACATGGTAACCTGTTACGCAGGGGTGGGCAATTATTTTGGCACGAGGACCACATTGGGTTTGGAATATTGACTAAGGGCCAGATGTCACAGGCAACATGCCTGTGCCAATGATAAGAAATGCTTCAACGTACACTGACAAAACTTGTTTGCTATTTCCCTCCTGCACATTGTAATGTTTAGATCTGACCTTAAGACAGTTTTGAGAATGTTAGGTGAGAGTTTTTCTTTAAAAGTTGTCTTGTAAAGGCTCTAGGGGCCGCATGAAATGGCTCTGTGGCCCCCGTGCCTTAGTTTGCCCACCTCTGCTGTAACCTGTAGTCTCTGGAGACTCTCTGCTCATTCATACAAGTCATCTTAGTCAAATCAGTTTAGTGTAGACAGACAACTTGTCAACAACTCAACTCTTAACTTGTAACTCCTCAACTCTTGTAATCTGTAATATCCCTTGAGACTTACATTTTCCCCAGAACATTGACTCTGTGCCTTTGAATGTTTACTAACTAGTTCATGTTCTACAACAGTATCTTGCGTGTGTCTTGCAGTCGCTTGGCATTCTGTTTCTTGTTCATGTAGCTCACGTACGTCTTTTTTTGTAAGTTGCTCGGGGTAAAAATTGTCTTCTAAATGTAAATGAATGTGTGAAAATGTACTATATGTGCAAATCTGTAACATTAGTGAACAGATGTAATCATTAATAAGGATATGTTAACATTTAAGAGCACGTTCACAAACCTTTCGTTGAATCATCTTCAATCGGTTGCTTGAAGGCAGTGATGTCATTGAAGGTACACAGGAACAGAACCACTTTCTCCTGTTCGTTGCGAATAGGGGCGATCTTTACAAAGACCCACACCGGCACCCCTAGAAGAACATGCAGTCCTGTTTCAGTTGCAAGGCATCATCATTCATCAGAGTTGTAATTCTAGTTATACTTGTGTAAAACGCAGAAGTGCACACCGGACAAAAATACAGTGTTAATTAAACGCTATTAGAGTACCCTGAGACCAAATACACTCTAGAGGGTGTTAAAGCGACTCTCTAAGAGCTAATCTACATCCCCACTCAGCTGTATCCTTGTCAACGCCCCCGTGTGGGCTCCTCAACGCCCCCCTGGGGGGCTGTAGCGCCCCTGTTGAGAAAGACTACTCTAAAGGGTGTTAAAACGACTCTCTAAGAGGGCTATTCAAATAGAGGCCCTGGGGCCAGATGTGGCCCTTGGATGGCAAGGTTCTGCCCCCCCATAAGGTCAGAACAAAATGAAAACAAATATGTATGCAATCTGTGGCCGTGCATAATTTGTGTATTATCTAAAACAGTGTCAAAAATAGACCATCCTAAGGGTGCTAAGAAATAGAGAGGCGAATATCTGTTCTGTCTGGAAAGCTATCCGCTTGTTTTGCACCCTAACCTCAGACACCGTGCTGCTCGCAGTTATACAGACAGTATGTTCGGCCCCTTCACTGGAGGGAATTTGAAAAACTGCAGCCCTCTGTGACTTTTAATTGGATACCCCTTCTCTAAATGTTGAATGCAGGGGTGATAGGGAAAAAAAATCCTGAGCCTTAACTTTTTCCCCTGCTCTAACGACGACGACAAGATACTGCATAGTGACGTAACGTAGGCCTATTTTGACACATTATGCAAACATTTAATAGCCTGTGTATGACCATTATTCAAGTCTGATAGCAGAAGACAACTCTGAACCTGTAACACTTTGAGATAAGAATAACCTAATGGCTAATTACTATCAATGTTTTTATTTTTGCAAACTCGGTCAAGCCTGAAATCAGGCATGGAGCCTGAATACTATCAGCCCTGTGAATGTACACTGAGTTTTTCCCCGGTGTACTCATGCAAAGGGCACTCACTGTTCTTCTTGTACATCAGGATCTCGAAGGAGTTCGTTTCATAGTTCTCAAATGTCTCCCGGACCTTCTCCGAGGTGTCCTTCTCCGTGAGCTCCCCATACATGAAACTAGAAGACACACACAACATGACAACACCTCTCGAACCACAGTTGGTGGCTGGCAGGCCATAGCCTACATTGCAACTGGTGCATACACATGTAACATGGCATATAATGTTTCTTTTTTATAACAGCACAGAGAAAGATGTGTCAGCTGTTGAGCAGGCCAGTTGGATATACATTGGAAATGCTGCACATGTAATATGCCTAATTGCGTTTTTTGCAGTGTATTACAGTGATTGTGTCTCATCCATAAACATAAATGTATACATGAAAACCTTTACATTCTATTACCCTCAGGGATTTAAAGCATTCCATGGAATGTCTAGATTGGCATCTCGGGAACAGTTGACATACCTGCACGTGCTGCTCTTCTGCATGACCTCGGCACGGTGGTAACCTGACATCTTGCAGAATCCGTCATTGCTGTACACAATCGGCCAGTCCACAATCTGGGCATTGCCCAAGACGAAATTGGTGTCTGTTGGCAAACAAGAGAAGTTGTGGAGAGGTTTGGTTACATTTTACTGTAAAGCAGTTATAAGCCTACTTCTGACAGGACGATCAGGGACACCTTAAACCGGAATGTTTACGGAGTCATTTTTGGAAATCTCGGAAACAAACAAGGCGGCGCGCACTGTTTTCTAGGTGTTTCGTGTTTGCGTTGAACAGACATGAGAAAGCCATACAGAACTGGCCCAAATCCGTTACAACTGCAAAACGCTCTGACCTAGACCCAACCTAGAAACTGAGAACGTCTTAAAATAGCTATGAAAAAGGGATCAAAATAACGTTACACAGTATGACCAAGGATGACAAAACCTAACGCCGTGCGTAACGCAAACTCAGCTGATGTTGTCATGCGCTACAGATTAGACAACATTCAAAACGGCTTCGTTCCCAGCTGAGTGGGTGGTGTTTTACACTTTGCTGCTACATTGTACCCCCAAATCACGCCACAAAGGCTTCGTGTGATGATGAAGCTTGCCAACCCGTAGAAGGGTGGATATTTAGGACGAGTTGAACGAACTTGACAGAAACAAATCTAAGATATCACAAGTATTTTAATTGTAATGTGTGCACTCTAACGATACAAAATGAACTTGAAACGCACTCCCCTCGATTATGACCATCGCCAGGCAGAAAAGTTCAAAATAATAGCCTGTTACCGCCTAGACGGAGGGAAACACGACACGCGTAATAGCCTCTGTGGTCAACCCCAAAATGGACACAATGGGCTGTTCGTGTTCACCATCTAAACGTCTAGGCACCGATTCCAGGACAATGACATACTGTCAGCTAACTGGCATTCATTTCCAATTAACGAAGCAGTATCCCATCACTCAGCGCGAATACTCCTTCACACCATCAGCGTGTGGTGCCATTGCGCGTTCAAGGGCAATAGCTCACTGCGGCACCAGCTATTTACCCTACTGTGTCCACGCGCAGCGAACATTACAAAAGATGTCTTTATGTTAAAGTAAGGCGACTTGATTATATCAAAATTACCCAATTGACTACAACTATGCACCACAGTCCGCTACATGGTAAATCTGACCAAAGGAAATAGCCTCGAACCGCGTATTTTCATAATCTGTCCCATTATTACCATTTCCCTTACCGTTAGATCGTCTAACGATATTTTCCAGGAAAGTATTCTGCGGGGCTACCAGACCTCTTCGCCCACCAGCCATCCCGGCTGTGGATGCAGAGAGCGCCGTACGCTCACAGTGGACTTGTGGTGGTGGTGGTGGTGGTGTCGGTTGTCTCGGCAGGACAACAGCTCTTGTCTGCTCCCGCCCGCATGATCTATTGCCGGGCCTTGGCTACTACTTGAAAAGATGTGCACGGCTTTTCTGTCATACGCGCCGCCTCGCTCACGGACATAGGGAACTCCAATAGGCTTCACACATGCGTGCATGGAATGGTTAAGTGGCCCGAGGCGATGGAAATAGCGGTGTTTCCCCCCCGTATTGCTCACGCCTCTGAAGACCGCGAGCGATCCCCACCTGTCGACGAGAAAGTGTCACTAGAGGTACCCGGCAACTTAAAACAAAGATCCAGGCTGCACGTGACTGATTGAACTGTCAGTCGTTCAGCATGCTTCAGTGCTGAGAGAGACAACACCAGAAATAGAGCTATGGGTTTGTTAACCGAATGGTTTATTATGATACACATTGAAGATTGTCTCATTGAAGATTGAAGATACATCTCTTGTAACATGATATTGGTGGTGGGAGGGTAACTGATCACTGATTGATCCATTTGACCTTGAAGTGGGTGGTTTTGCCATAGGCCTAATTGATCACAACAAGCCCTTTTGCGTATCATTTTACCATACCATAGGTATAAATTATCCGGTTTTGGCCTCAGAAATGAAATGTCTATTCAGGCATGTAGGGCATAACCATCATCTCGTTTAGATAAACCCAACTTGGTGTGTGTGCCATCACTGCGCTATGGACCCGAGTGCATGCACTAGGCCATGACAGCTGACAGCTAGCTGAATTGCTGAAGCTTAGCTGACCTTTATCACATTTGGTGTCAAACTTGAACATATTAATTCGGGGGGAAAAAAACAGAAATGAAGACTCAACTGACCTAGACGCTGACACTTTATCATAGTTAATAACTAGCTAATTAATAGGTAGGAAGTCCTATTACACCGTAAAACGTGGAAATGGCACCCCCTTGCGGTGTTATGTATGCCATGCATTAAATATAATAAAATCATGAACACAAAACAAACCGGACGATATTCCCATTTGAGATTAAAATGAGACACTTCTAGATAAAATATTACTGAACAACATTCTGCACGTTTCTACTGTGTGGACATACATACCCCATTCTTCAAGACCACCCGTAAAACCAAAAGGCAACATACCACTCACTCGGGGCAAAGTAGATCCTTCCGCCAGGAAAAAATAGGTTCCAAAACATGGGCTGTTTGTGAGACAATGGTGCAAAATATGCAGTAGATAAGTGTAATTTTATTTTGTACCCCCATAAATATTGACTCACGTGTGAAATAACATATTGCTCATAGAAGAAGTATAATATTGTCGTGCATAGAAATGGGTGAATGGATACTTGACAGTGGCACGGTGTCACAGTTGCGTAGCAAGGGGGTTATTGAGGGAGACAAGCCTGAATAATTTGTGCACTGTATGCATATACCTGTAATTTCCTTCTGACATATTATCCATTTAATGCGTTCACGATGCCTGGGATGATGGATAAAGGTTCGGAATATCTTGGGAAAGGGAGATCTAATGGGACGAAAAGCCCCTCAAACGCCTCGAATGGACATTTTTCGGATGAGAGTGGCAGTGACGACGAGCACGGTATAGCCTCGGACACACATTTCCATTCCGAATTCTCTATGCTGGTTTTTACGTCGGGCGAATTTAATTTCAAAATTGTGAAGAGATGCATGCCGCTAACTCAACACATTAACGTTTTACTTCACAGATGTGGGTATGCGAGTTGGATGTGATTATCAAGCAAACATTCCCGATTACGACCCGGGTAAGGCTAACTTGCCTTTCTCAGTTCAGTTGTTCTGAAAGTGACTAGCCGAACAGCTATGTTGCTGCCCGAGGTGGTAGCCTCGGTACATGTTGAAAACACGACCATGAAGGGGATTCGTAAACTTTAAGTGCAGAGCTTGAATTAACCGACGCATTTGTTTTCATATTACCCCTGGTTTCTATATTTGTACGTATTTGTTTATAAACATTGTTTGTTACTTGTTCTTTGTCTACTACACTGCTGTCTACTGCAGACTGTGTACAGTTACGTACAGCGCAACCGATTTGCGCTCATCATAACTTGTCAATATTCTGCTTACACGAATCCCCCTTTGAAGTGAATAAACGTGACTTATTTCACTGTGCAGGTGCGACGAAATACACCGATAAAGACGTTGGTGGGATGTTAGTGTGGTCTCCTTACCATAGTATTTTGGATACGAAATGTAAGTACAGTCACTTCCACGTTGGGCACGTGTTTTTGTTGTGTGTATCGCTGTTTGGTTCAATTAAACAACAGACACGTTACATTGTTTACAGTGGACGAATACATCGCCATTGCCAAAGAGAAACACGGATACAATGTTGAGCAGGTATGTGTAAAAGCGTCACTACGTCGTTATTATCAGTGAAAGCCCGCCTTTTTAAACACGAAGTAAACTGTAACATGTGCCATTATGCATTGTAGACCAACTAAGAGCTTGGCTTCTGCTGTGTTGTGTTTGTTTGTTTGTTTGTTTGTTAGGCTCTCGGCATGCTCTTCTGGCACAAACACAACATCGAGAAGTCCCTCGCGGATCTTCCTAACTTCACCCCCTTCCCTGACGAGTGGACTGTTGAAGACAAAGTTCTGTTCGAGCAGGCCTTCAGCTTTCATGGGAAAAGTTTCCACCGGATACAGCAAATGGTAAAAAAAAAAAAAAAACATTGACAAACTCTCCTTTCACTTCATGTGTTATAAGAAAACAAAGGACACCCAAACGAATGAAATGTTTTGTTTACGTCCTGGTATCCAGCGTTACCCCACCACTAGGTGGCATTGTCACAGCGAGGAATACAGTTTCTAGTATATTTACATCTGAATACATAGCACTGTTCGGTCATAGTCAAAGCAAGATGGCATACTAATGTAACATGTAAATTACTCTATTTTGGCCTTTTTCTATGCATACACATAACAAATTGTCTTGTTGTATTTCCAAGGCTGCCTGATATAAATCAAAGTGGTGTCCAGCTATCGGGAAAAACAGATTAATAATGTGATGTTTCTGTAGTTGCCAGATAAGTCGATATCCAGCCTGGTGAAGTACTACTACTCATGGAAGAAGACGCGTTCCAGGACCAGTCTGATGGACCGGCAGGCTCGGAAGCTGGCCAACAGAAACAACCAGGAGGAGAGGCAAGTTTGTCTGGCTCAGGTGTATTGTCATTAAGTGCAGTTAGACAAATCTCAGTGAAATTCTTCTGTTGCTGTTCATTTAAAAGACACATGTAATATCTCTTGTAACAACAGATACTGAGATACAGTGTAGTAAGACATGGTAATAAACTGTACACACTATTGAGTAAGTATCTGTAATATACAAGGTCTACTAAGGACATTTTGTTGTAATTTATCTAAAAATCTGAAATTAGACGTTTAGTTTTCCCCCTTTTTTTCTGTTATTTTTACTCATTTAATCCCTTTGTTTTGAAGGTAGAAAGCAAATTTTGTTTAAAAAAATAAATTAAAAAAATGAATGACCAGACTGAGTTGTGAGATCTTAACAATATTCATTTCACATTGTAGTGATGAAGAAATGGACGACGCCAATCCTATTGAAGCGAATGACAGTGACTACGATCCGACTAAAGAGACTAAGAGAGAGGTGCGTGATTGTGGAGGACCGCTGTTGACTAAATATCAGCAGATAAGACATTAGTGTCTTGTGTCACATTAGTTGGAGTCACATCTTGGAGTCTTTGGGTGATAAGGGGCCTGGGGTTTTGACGAGAAGTACCAGTCTTGTCCAGGAATGAACTGTCTTTATTTCTCTGCCTAATCCTTTCCCACTGTATGTTCTCTAGCTCAGAATAGTGTTTTCATCACAAAGTCAAACACATTTATCCTTGCGTGATTGTAGAAGTATGTAAATTGAAAGTAAAAGACATTTAAATGTAGAAAGTGTAATTGAAAAGTGTAGATGTACAACTATGATCTTTAATTATTAACATGTACTGAACTGTACCATCCTTCCTCCCCTGATCGTCTACCACCAGAGCCACGCAGAAACTCAGGTGATGATGATTTCATACCATGCTGTGTTCATACATATTTCTGTTCATCTAAATTAGTGTTTCTCAACGGGGGTGGTACAGCCCCCCAAGGTGCGTTGGGGAGTTCTAAGAGGGGCGTTGAGAAGGATGCAGCTGAGAAGGGGGCAGTGCTTAGTTTCCATTAGTACGTTTAATTTTTTGATACTAAGGGGGGCGTTGTCTGACGACAATGATGATGGCTGGGGGGGGGGGGACTTGTGATGAGGCCAAGGGGGCGTTTGTTCAAAAAAGGTTGAGAACCGCTGATCTAAATCATCTTGTGTTATCTCTTTAGGGGTGTAAATCACAGCCTCCATGACGATACGATACAGTATCGATTTCTTAAAGCAGGGATTCGATTATTTTCGATACTTAAGAATTCCCCATGATATGATACGATGCGATTCGATTAAATCGCCGGCCGATGCATCGATACATTTCGATTATTATTTACGCTCCTCTATCTCTTCCTGTCCTTTCTCTGCACCACCAGAGCCACTCGGAGACCCAGATGATGACGTCGTCCAAGGTGGGGCTGGGCCGCCGGGACCACCAGACGCTGCAGCACCGCCACCACTCGCAGCGCTCCAAGTGCCGCCCCCCCAAGGGCATGTACCTGACGCAGGACGACGTGGTGGCCGTCTCCTGCAGCTCCAGCGCCGCCAACACCGTCCTGCGGCAGCTCGACATGGAGCTGGTCTCCCTCAAGAGACAGGTGCGGGTGGAATGCAACGGGGTCGGGTGGGGAACGTACAGGGGTTGGAAAAAACAATGGAAACACCTGTCATTTTAGAGTGGGTTGTGGTTTATCCTTCTTGATGGTATGCAGACATTACCTTGGATACTGTGGCTCTTGATACATCACAAAGACTTGCTGTCTTGGTCAAAGATGCAACAGTTACACGTGCACCAAGAATTTCTCCTTTTTGAACTCTGATATGTCACCCATAATGTTGTGTGCATTGCAAAATTTTGAGCAAAACTGTGCTCTTACCCTGCTAATTGAATCTTCACACTTCACCTTACTGGTGCAATGTGCAATTAATGAAGATTGGCCAACAGGCTGGTCCACTTGAGCCATGAAACTTCCCACTCTAAAATGACAGGTGTTTCCATTATTTTGTCCAACCCCTGTATGTTTCGAGTGCCCGACGTTTATGGCCTGTTACGACCCTGGTTCGTTACAAGGGTTGAAACGTAAATGAGGGACACGACAACCAAAATACAGTTTTAAATATTTATTTTCAAATGATATCAATGGCCAAATGTCTAGGGGTTGAATGTCTAGCGTGTGTGCATGCGAAGTAGGTGTCAGTAATCAGTCAATCAGTCCTGAAACAAAAGAGAAAAGAGAGAGCAAAAGAAAGAGCAGGAGAGTGAGGAAAGCAAGAGCAAAAGTAAGAGAGAGATTCAGAGAAACCTGTAAAATCTTAAGAGCGTATCGTCCTGAGGAAGGCCATAAGGGACGAAACGCGTAGGCATTGTAACCAAATATAAAAAAGTAAAAATTGTAACATTTAGTGCCTCGGCATTTGTGTACCTATATCAAGTTTGAGAGCCCCTACACTGATGAGACCAAGGGAAAAGGTGCAGACCCAGAAGCACTCTAGTTACCTGCTTGTGTTTGAGGGTTTGATGTATTTTTTGTATTTATCTTCTGTTGTCCTGTCCTTCAGGTTCAGAATTCCAAACAGCTGAACAGCAGTCTGAAACAGAGGATGGACATTGGCATTGAAGAACTCCGTCTACCAGAGGTAAAGCAGATGTCAAAGTGGTTGTCAATGACACGACATTGGAGTATAGTATTTTTCGCTTTTTAGTCCATTTCTGAATGTTGGTGCGGTAATGGTAATTTCTTGCACATTTTTACATTCCAGGCGAACCAGAAAGTCAACGCACGGTGGACCACCGACGAGCAGCTTCTTGCGGTGCAAGGTAGGACTATATGGTGTAAATGTGAACATAGATCTGCTTCATTTTACTCTGGCTGTCACAGAGTGTACAAGGCCTGCTAGATTTTTAAGTTACACATGAAGTTCATTAGAATAGAATGTGTTGATGTGCAGCAACATGAGGCAGCATAAAAAGTGGGCAAAATGATTAAGTAACTAACTTTATTTTATAACAATAAAGGTATAATTTACATAATTTGTACAAGGACTTTTTTGCCTTTATTTGACAGGATAGTGAGTGGGGAGAGAGAGATGGGGAAGGGTTGGCAAAGGACCTGGGCCGGGAATCAAACCCGGTTCAGCCGCATGGTAGACGAGTGCCCTACCGTTTGGCCACGGCAGGGCCCATGCACGAACATTTTATTAAAGGGACACTGTGCAGGAAATGGTCAAAAAAGGTACTGCAACTATGCTGCTCATTGAAACTGGGTTGCCTATTGCCAAATTTGATCTTTTCATGAAAGTTTACTTAGTAATAAACTAATATTTTCTAGTATGGCCCAAGTACAGTCATTTTTGTAGCTAAAAATGGCTATTTCTGGAAATTCAAAATGGTGGACCATGGAGAAGATCCCCCTTTTCATGTATGAAAAGTGCAATTTTTCCAGTCATAATGAATACTTAGAATTTGATGGTGGTGGTAAGTATTCATGAAAAAGGTAATATTAGTGAATGGGCAGCATGAATTCTCGAAATAAACAGCTAAAAATCTCACACAGTGTACCTTTAAAGATCTCCTACCTCTAACTCCACTCCTGTCCAGGCGTGCGCAAGTACGGCAAGGACTTCCAGGCCATCGCGGACGTGATCGGCAACAAGACGGTGGGCCAGGTGAAGAACTTCTTCGTCAACTACCGGCGCCGCTTCAACCTGGAGGAGGTGCTCCAGGAGTGGGAGGCGGAGCAGGGCACCAGCGGCCCGCGCGGCCCCAACGGGGTCGGAGACTCCTCCTCCTCCTCCTCCTCCTGCACCTCCTCCACCGGCCTGGGCCTGGGCCACCTGGGGGCCACCGGCGACGACACCAAGAACAGCTCTAGCACGCCCTCCGTCAAGAGCACCGACGAGGAGGAGGAAGAGGTGAGATTATATATACATAGCTACTTTCTTTTTTAGTATTTTTTAAGGTTTTTTTTTTTCAACTTTATTTGATAAGACAGTGTAAGAGGTGGACAGGAAGCGAATTGGCAGAGAGACAGGGAGGGGTCGGCAAAGGACCCGGGCCGGGAATCGAACCCAGTTCAGCCGCATGGCAGGCGAGTGCCCTACCTAGGGTGGCCATCGGTCCGTTTTTACGACCTGTTCACGACGTCCGTGGGTCCCTCTCTTTGTCTTTCCTTTCCTCCTAGCCTTTTGCTTATGGCCTCGAGATGCGAGGCAACGTCATTGACGCAAACTAGACCTTGACTTTCGGTCGCGTTTCCGATATCTGCGGCCGCCATGTTACTCCAGATATAACCCCACACTTCGCCCAGCGAATTAACTGAATTGCTGTCGCCTTATGTCGGGGAAATCTCCGTGCAATAGCCCTATATGAAGTTCATTAACTGACTGTAGGCTATGAAAGTTAAATAAGGTAGCCTAACTATATTATTGTCTATTTTTCCCTGCACTGGTGGCATAGTGCAACTAAGTTTGTCCGCTAAATGCCTTTACACCGAGGGTTCTCACAACGTTACAAACAGGGCAAAGAAACGTCTTTCTGCACGGGCGCTGTCTGTATTTTGAGCTCGTGTTGTTGGTTATCCAGCGTCTGCATGAAAAAAAAGGTTGACAGAAGCGGTTTGCCTCCCTTAAAACACCGCTGATAAACAGACTTCTGACCAACTTTGAGTAAAGTAGATCAAATTAATTGTTGGCTATTAGGCCTACGAATGCATGGCTACCCAAAATACATTTAAAAAAAATATATGAAATAGCCTACACAGACAACAACGGAAGGATTTGTCTATCGTAACCTGCCGTCTCTGATACAATATTAAGTTAGTGGTACTGATGACTCCTTTATCGGAGTGAGGTAATGAAATGCGAAAATCCTTCCCCCCAAAAATAGGCTATTGTTTTACAAGTAAAACTGTTGTTGGCAGCTGAGTTAGTCTGAGGTAAGATGGCAGCGCTGTTCACTGATTTCTGCCTACAGTTTAGAATGCCAACTTCACTGTTTTCTCCACGGAGGCGGGGATTCGGCAAGTCGAAGCAATGGGGTGCGCGCGAGGACGCTAGGTTAGAAAGTTAAGGGGCAGGGTTATCCGGCCGAAGTCCGGACAGCTGGTCACCCTAGTCTACCGGTTGGCCACGGCAGGGCCTATATATGGCTACTTTCATGCATGACGAATTACCATATTGGCCCGAAGATAAGACGATCCTGAACATAAAACAACCCCCATTCTTTTTGGCGCTATTTTGTCCAGTCTACAAATATAAGACGACCTCTCCCTTTTAAAGCGCTATTTTTTAAGAACAAAAACCCAGTCTTATATTTGGGCCAAATATGACTGAAGAAGTGATTACATGATTCTTTTCATGTACGAGTTCTTGGTCTGCTTCTTTATGATGAGAGAAGCGCTAGGTTAACTCGATTGTTTTCATTTTTCTATACGTCACTACATGGGTTTTGGAAACCGGTTTTGGTTTTTGGAGGATTTTCACGAGACGTGGGTCTGCTGACATACGTAGGTCTGGTTGACTCATTTGGAACATACATTTCTAGAGGAATGACCCTACTCTGTAAGCAGCAGCTTTTTTTAACAGCAAACTATATTTCTTCAGAGGTTGAGGAGAGGCAAAGGCCAACGCAGGACATTCACATCTGAGCATCACAAGACCCTGAGCGGGAAATGAGCTTTTGCGTGATCTTAACTTTCCGGATAAGCAGCAGCGCAAAGCCTGAGGTTATTATTCTGACTTCACTACTTTGAATACAAATGGCCCAGAAAATCACCCCAATCTCTTAACACACTGTATCATCATAGGGCATCAGATGGCTGAAAGATAGAAGATAGAGCCTACCTCTCTGAAGCTCTATGATAAAGAAGCAGTATGCAAAAGCCAGTCGAGTACCATACAGTCCCAAACATCTGTGCACTTAACACAGTCGATTCAAATAGTACTTTCTCTACCTGGCTGATTTAATTGAATGGCTGGAAGAAATACTTAGCTCTGCGTTGCAGCTTTTGCTCATTTCAATTTCATGCGATTCAATTTAAGCATCTTTATTAGCATGGCTGTGAAATTCCAATATTGTTAAAACAATATCGTCTACATCAATATTTCTCAAACTTTTTTGAATGAACGCCCCCGAGACCTAAACATAAGCCTCCCAACTTATGTGCACACAACCTTGTGCTCATTATATACCTGAAAAATAAAGAAAATATCGCACATTAATCTATTCTCAAAATATGGGTATGCACCTCACTAGTGTTTGATTGGCAGAGGCTTTCAGACTGCGCTCCAGTCGCTTCTCCTCACAACCTGTTGCTTCAGCAGACCTAATAAATATGAACAGTGTTTGCATGCTGAAAACATTCATCTCTCTGCCGTGGTAGGTGTTGTTTGAGTGCTTTTACATAAGTGGTAGACTAGAGAGACGTTATTGTTTGAGGTGAAGCATAGAGAGACGTTATTGTGTGTGAGTACCAGCCCGACATAAACAACTTCCAGAAATCTTGCCTGTGCTATAACTGCAAAACATTCCGTGTGATATGCATTTTGAATATTGTCAAACTGAAACGGTCAATATCTACTCTCCCTGAATGTGTGTTGCTATCGCGCATTTGCGAATTGCGACTCAGTGAGATGTCAGATGGTAGCCTAAACCTCGCGGTTGTCGCGCTTGATATGCCTATTCTGAATGAGCCATTTTGATATAGATTAATCTAGATTAATTTCAAAATTACAGTGAGATGAATCTAGATTTTAAAAAGTTATCTATGCCCACCCCTAATGCTCCCCAATGACAACTAAGTTCCGCCCCCTCTCAGCTTTATCCTTCTCAATGCCCCCCATAGGACTCCCCAATGCCCCCTGTAGAGCTGTAGAACCCGGTTTTTAAACACCAACTCTAACAATCAAGTAATGTCTAACGATCAAGTAATAAAAAATATAGGGTAACACTTTACGTAAAGCCCACATTATAAGCGCATTCATAACAAATTATAACGCCCATTATAATTACTTATAACATATTATGACTACAGCCATAATGCTTCATGATGCTTTATATTAACAGTTATGAATAACCGTGAATCTAGCTTATAATGCTTTATAAATCCAAGGGTGTCATGAGTGCTCATGATTGGCTTAAACTATAGGCTGCCTGATGGGGCTTATAGTACATTATGTGCACCTATACCCCTCTATGCACAGACCTGGATGATAAACTGTCATAAGGGCTCATAAGATGCTATAATGGTCCATGTGATATCATAAGTCGTCAATGTGTGCTCTAAGTAAAGTTAAGTTCATATGGAATCATCTATAATGCACTGTATAACACACATCTATAATGCATCATAATGCACTGTAAGCCCTGTCAGGCAGCCTGTAGTCATCCAGTCACGTGCACTCATAACACCCTTGGATTTATAAAGCATTATAAGATAGATTCATGGTTATTCGTTACTGTTAACATAACACTAAGCCTGTCACGATATACGATAAGTCAATAAATCGGACGATAACTTTTTACAAGAGCAATCACTTTTCTGGCCCCGATAAGTAACGATAAGTTATTGTTTTCCCTCTCTCCCTTTCTCTACCGTAGCCATAAGACTGCTGATGGCGCGTTATAGACCAACGCAGCGCAATGACGCTTAAATGTTGGTGTAATTTTAAGTTTCAGTGCAATTCTGGTTGGAAAAAAGTGCATTGATCTGGCTACTTGCGTCTTTGAAATAGAACGCTGGTGTTCCCGCGCGTCGCTTATAAGCCTCGACAAAGAATCAGCGCTAGAGACTAGGAGCGCAATATTCTTCCAGTCTCAGTCAGCGCATCTGCAACGTTCCTCAGAGAGGGGAATGAACAGCTCCAACACGGAGGCAAATGTTCATTTTGAAACATGCGCAGCAACCCAATATCCACGACGAAGACGTGTTTGTGCAAACATGAAATAGTGGTGCCGTCGCGACAAACTTGCTCTGAGGCTGTTATTTTAAACCTCGCCGAGTTTCCACTATTATTTCAATGCGCCTCCTACCCCGACGTTCGTTGTCTGTTCTTTTTGTGATTTTCGCTATATTTCTTGTTTAGTTAGACCTAACAATATGAGTAGGCAGTCCGCAAGCAAATCATGAACATAAGATTTGTGGATTTAAATCTGTCAAACCAGGAGAATGTGAACGGTTGAGCGCGCTACAGGGAAACAGAGGCATGGCGACTCATAACTCATAAGAATCAATGTATGGGTTTTCATAAAGGACTTTAAAGTGCGCAGAATTGCAAATTGTTCCAGTCGAGGGTATCGGAGAGAGAGAGAGAGAGAGAGAGAGAGAGAGACAGAGAGAGAGAGAGAGAGCTGGAACTTGTGCATCTGTTCATGCTCTTTTGCTTTTTGCTGATGTTGAAATGCCTTTAACAGGGCTGATTTGGGTTTTGACTGACAATTAGCTAGTAACAACGTGCATTTGTTTGAAATAAGCTGTCTAAGTAATAATTTGTGAATTAGCAATACCCCACCAGTAGGTTATTTTACATCACACCATGGATAGGCCTATAAGCCATTCAGTGTGCTTGAGAAAGATAAATAACAGAAAATGTTAAAGAAAGACTATATAACTTACCTTAATAATAAATACAAAAAAGCCTATTTAGAGCCTATTGTGCTCCATGAGGATGTATTTAAAAACATATATATATCCCCCGCCGTGATGCTTTAAAAATGTGAAGGGGTGTAGTCACATTTTTATTGCATTTTTACGTCATTATATTGTTTGACACATTTCTTCTTGGAGCAGGCGTCAATCTTAATTATTTAAACCTCTGGTGGCTGGTCTGCTGGCCCAAATGTTACATTCAATGTTTCAAGAAGGAGGCCGCACCTTGCATAGCAGTGTTTTTTAGTGCACATTATATTGTTTGAAAATTGCGAGAGAGACAATATTATCGATTATCGCAATAATTTCTTGTTATCGTTATCGTCTGGCAAAAATTGTTATCGTGACAGGCCTACATAACACATCATGAAACATCATGGGTGTAGTCATAATGCGTCATAAGTAATTATAATGTGCATTATAATTTGTTATAAATGCGCTCATAATGCGCTATAGATATGGGCTTCATAGAAAGTGTTACCAAATAAAGTGTTTTGGTGCTTTTAAACAAACCCGAATGACATAAAATAATAAATATTGTGTATCGTCCAAAACCACACGCGTATTGGCCGATACCGATACTTAAAAAATGCAAATATTGGCTCGATATCTGACCGATATATATATCGGTCTATCCTTACTCCTAATAATGACTAGCTGTATAGTTTGGATTAACATTGTCTGTCCATTCTACCTTCTATTCCCCTTTCTGTCTTTTCATCCATGTTTCATCTCTCTTTGTATATCTCCTCCACTTACTCTCCTGTGCTCTCTCTCTCTCTCTTTCTCACACCTCTCTGCCTTCCTTTGGCTCCCTCTCTTTCTCTGCCTCCCTCCCTCTCTCCGCCCAAATTTCTTCTTTCTTGTCATTTTCTGTCTCTCTCTCTCTCTCTTTCTCTCTCTTCTCTTCTCTCTCCCTCTCAGGTGACTCCTGCCTCTGGTCCATCTCCAGTGTCCCAGTCCTCTGCCACGGCTCAGCCACCCTCCTCCTCCACCACCACCACCAGCAGCAGTGGCGGCCCGACCTCCCTCCACCAGCCCCCTCCCCTGCTGCGCCCCTCTTTACCCGCCGCCCCCGCCCTCCACCGCCACCCGCCGCCCCTCCAGCAGCAGGAGCGCTTCCTCCAGCCTCGCCCCACCCTCAACCAGCCGCCTCCCCTCATCCGGCCCTCCTCCAACCCCTTGCCTCCCCGCCTCAACCCCCGGCCGGCGGCGCCTGCCCCCATCCAGGCGGCACCCCCGCCACTACCCTCCTCCTCCGCTTCCTCCTCCTCTTCCTCGTCTGCCTCGGTCACAGCCAGCGCCCCCCTCCAGCAGCAACAGGCCCCCACTCTCATGGGCGTCCACGCCCAGCCGGAGACACCCACGCCGTCTCTGCACTGAGCCATGCTTCTATGAGCCTCGGACACTAGACCTAACCCATCCGCCAGAATAGATTTTTGGGGGATTTTTTGGGTGTTTTTTTGCCTGGTGGGTTGGTCTTGCCTTGCACCATAGGGGATGATGGTAGCTGGGCTATCCATGAATATGGCCTGGCTCTGTGTCCTCTACTTTACAACACTCTGTCCAGTTTTAAATCTCTGTAATAGTGAGTCATTGGGATGGGCTTTAGCAATGCTGACTTTGCCTATGGTGCGAGCCCAGACTAAACATTTCATGTTATAAGTCTGGTTTGGCTGGCTACACTCCTATCTCACTCCCACGCCAAGTCCACAGGGGCCTAGTCCGGAGGTGAGAGGAACAGAGATGCTCTTTTATTCATATCTCTGAGAATATCTGGATGTATTCCGTTTTTTTATTTATGGCAAAACAAATGTTTGCTGGGCATTACTAGCCAGATACTGAGGGTGTTTTTTGTTTGTTTTTTTGACCTCCGCCAAGGAGGTGAGGTGATGTTTTCTTTTCTTTGTTCTTCCTTGAGCTTGTTGTTGAGAAGATATAGACATGTTAACCTGTAGTTTTATTTATTTAAACATTTTAAAATGTAAATCAAAATTATGTTATGATAACTTATAAATGATCTGTTTGTGTATTTCATGTTTCTTGGGAGTTTTAATGTGGTTGAAAATAACGCAACTGAGGTTTCACACAGATTTTTGTTGGCCCTATTTTTTGTTTTGTTTTTTTAGAAAAGTACTTTCAACATCAGACACCAAAATGTTAAGGGCCATCTGACTCGTTCTTGCGTTGTTTTTTGTCGTTCCTTGTGTAAAATTCTGAACCTAAGCTCAGTGATTTTTAGATTTGTTAAAAATTGCTCATTTGTGATTTGTATATAGAAGCATTTATTTATTTTTGTACCTGGTGCTATGGACTCTTCTTTGGTTTTGTCGAAATTGTGGCATAACTGAAAACTTTCAAAGTGCTCTTAAAAGACTAAGACGGGAAAATTGTTCTTATAACTTGGACATGTAAAAATAAGGAGGATGAACACAGAAAGTGTTGCTATTTAATCGGCTGTGTAAAACACGGCATGGAAGATTTTGAAGATCGGTGTTCTAAAATGGATGAAAAAAAAAGGTCAAAGCATCTCAAAGCATTTTGTACTCATGCCTTCAGAACTGCATCGTCAGTGTTTTGCTTATTTCAAGGGAGAAAAATGCTGTTCCCTGTTATATACCACTCCTGTGATTGGTGAATTACTCATTTTAAAAGGTTTGTAATTTGTCTGCAATTGTAGTGCAAGGGTTTGCCAAGAAAAGGTTCATTTTGCCAGTGAAGCTATGTAGTGAATCACACACTTGTATTTAACACTGCGTGTTAGTAAACAACACAGCTTTTATTTTCACTATTTATTCCTTCGGAAATTGTCCCCATGTTGTGACGCAGCTGTTTTTTATGTACTTTTTTATTGAAAATGTCCACTTTTTATCTCTTTCTCTTGCAAGTGTGTTACTGTTGTGTTTTCTGTTGGCCTCTGACCTGTTTTATTTATTTTATTTTTATTTGTCACTATCGTTTACAGTTTCATCAGCACTACATACGGAACTTAATTGCCTGGTTGGCAATTCTCCATGTTAACCAAATCTTAACTATGGACCTGTTTGACTTCAAGGCATCTATGGACTGTACATGTTATGTGCCATCCCCCTTTACTCCTCCCTTTACTGCATATTTAAGTTCAGCTAACTCACCGCTTCGCTTGATTATTATTACTTAATTATGTGGCATGCACTGTAATGAAAAGGCTAATTGTTTAGTTCTTGTGGAATTGCATTGTATTGTAATGTACCAAGCTGAGTAAAAATGGGGGGACAAGAGATCCTAGCTACTGTACACTGAAATATACCGATGTATAAACCCCTTTTTATAAAAATAAAAAAAATGGGGGGGTGGGTCGACAAACCTCATTGCCAACGACTCCCCTCTTAGTGATGAGACATTAGAAAATGCAGTGACAAACCGTTTGGAGACCTGTTTGTCATATTGACTTCTTGGGCACTTGCACATGACGTTGCTTTTTATTCCGGGATATTGTATGTCTGCATGTTATTATAGGTATATGAAGCTGTCATGCTGGTAACGTGAGTAATTTTACTGTATCACAGAATGTTATACTATTACTTGTCACTGAGCAACTGAGAATTAAAAACGGGTACTCAAGTACTCATTGGTGCCTATTAAAGTCTTGTCTGATCACTGCTGCTCTTTAGAAGGCCCATTTGTGACCCCACATCTCTCTCTCTCTCTCTCTCTCTCTCTCTCTCTCTCTCTCTCTCTCTCTCTCTCTCTCTGTGTGTGTGCTACTGCCGCAGCAACACTTAGCTGTAGTTCCTGGAAGGTTTTTTCCGCTCTTATGAATGGCACCACGCCATATTCAGTTCTGACGTAGTACTGTATGAAGTTAGTTTAGCGACTATGCGCTCTTGCAGAGGTAGCCCGCTGTTACGCATGTAACAACTGTCAAGAGCAGGTGGTACGGCAGACCAGGCGGAAACACATCTCAGATCTCAACACCTATACCTGCATTTGCTTGCTTGCTCTGAGGTAGGTGATGGTATTATAGTGTGTTTAAGTAATGTATGCATTTTTGAGAAACTGTTGAAGCTTGCTGTGAAAACGAAAGTGGGCTCTTTTAATGCGACTTTTACCTCCAGAGGTGGAGTGTTGTCTGTTCGCACACTGTGCGAATGAGAATATCAGAGGAGGCAGAATGTAGTCCTTTTTTATTGTAGCCCCATTACGCGCATGTTGTGTATTGTTAAAACTGGAGCCAGAATACCCGTCTTGTGTAGAAGCATGGGGATGGGGATTTCCCAGAAGTGTTCAACGCGGCTGCACCACCAACATTGGTTGCGGACATGAGCTGGGCAATTAAATACGATCTTGCCCAACCAACTAAACACATCTCCCACGTGAAAATTTAGTTCATGTTTGGGTGAAAATGTGCTATTGTTTTTGCCGTTACTGTGCGTTGATGAAGGGTCACGTGCAGGGAAGTGTAGGAGTGCTCTCTCCAAGCGCACGGGCGGGCACGTTGTTCCGCTTCGTAAGGGGATTTCTGTTTTGAAAAGTGTGGTGCGCCAGAGAGCTTGTTTTGGGTGTAGAGCTATGTCAATAGCACTGGCATAGCCTAGAAGCATACGCTCCATCGTGCCATTGCCGTTTTCCTTTTACGCAACACCGTATGCGCGTGTTCCTTGTGATTGTAAGGTCCACGGAGAGGGGGGTTCTTGTTAAATATGACCAATTTAGATTATAAAGCCCGCGAAGGAAATGGGTGATGAAATATCACGAATTCAAAGCCACTACCACATACAGACGTCTGTATTCTACCGTGGCCTACTCATGAACAAATCCGTCATAACTGCGCAGTCCTTTGTGCTCAAGTGTTTTTTAAAGGCCCGGTGTGATTTTTTTGGTCAGCATTTTCGATTGTTGCAGGTTCTGATGTCCGCGGAAGAGAATGAGTGCGACTGGTCGAACGAGCAATCGAGACAGCGCGTGAGATCGGGGGAGCTCGAGACCCTGTTGTCCGCGCGCACGCTGCGCTTCGTGGAACGCATAGGAGATCAGTACATGTGCCCGGTCTGCAACACCGTGGTGCTGAACCCTCATCAGGCGGGATGCGGTCACATCTTCTGCTACCAGTGCATCCAAGCGCTGCTGTAAGTTGACTTCACTTAACGTAGGCCTATAATAACCTTTGTTTGAACTGCGATTACCTTCAAATGTTTCGAAAATGATCCGCATACTTGGCTGTTCCCTGCCTTATTACAGTGACAGCAAAAGCAGCCCTAAGTGCCCGTTGGACAGCATACCCATCAAGGCAGAGGAGGTAAGACATAAACCTTCATGGATATATGAAGAGTTTCATTGCGAATTGGTGTATATCCATTTTGGAACATTTGGGGAAATTGCCATTTTGCATTGGGCATTCCATTGCACTGCATTGCAAAATGTATTTTCTATATAATAGGTTTAAGAAGTATGTTCTCAAAATATTTGAATGGCAAGAATGTTCAATTAGAGGATATGACTTCTGAACAGAAATTTCCATTAATACTATGCAAAAGTAAAACATAATGGTGGATACACCATTTTGCAATGACACTCCTCATATACAGAATAGTAAAATAGTAATAATAATTTTTTTTTAAAACAGAGTTGCAATGGCAGATCAGAGATATTTTGCAGATTTGCAATTGCGTGAAGGAAACGATGAAAAAGAGTGAAAACCTCAACAGACACTATTTCCACCCCCGGCAGGTGTTTCAAGACAACTGCTGCAAAAGAGAACTACTCAACCTGGAGGTCTACTGCACCAACGCCTCCCACTGCACCCACAAGACCACTTTAAGCCACTTGCAGGTTGGCTTGGCTCTACAACTTTAAAACACATTTGAAAGTGATTCCACGCTGAAAATGTGGGGTTTGGCCTTTATTATTACAGGACAGTGTGAGAGTAGACAGGAAACGATTGGTAGAGAGATGGGGGAGGGCCAGGAAATGACCCCGGTTGGACTCGAACCGGGGTCCCCGTGGGCATACAAGCCCAAATGTGCCCCAAAAAATGGCAGATTTAATGCAAATTGTAAGGCAAAATAAATCCATAGAAAGTACAGTATGTTATTAATGGGTTCTGGGTTCTATGTATAACCAGCTCTAGTGTACCTCCTTCATATGAAGAGTTCAGATGCAAAACCCCCTAACTCCATTTCTGAAGACCTGCACTTTTATATTTTAGAGAACCCTGTTGTTGGTTTGGTTTACATTCATGTACTTGATAATACATATAAATAGTATATTACGTAAATAAAATAAAAAAAATATGCAATTTTGATAGCTTTGTATTAAATAAAAATGAATAAAGATTATTTTCTGAAAAGGCACTTAGAGGGTTTTGCATCTGAACTCTTCATATGATATTAAAAGGCCCAATGTTTTTTTTGTTTTTGTTTTTTTTTTTACTAATTTTTGTTTTTTTTTAACTCATATGATATGAAAAGGCCCAATGTTTTTTTGGGGGGGTTTTTTAACAATTTTTTTTTTTTTTAACTAATTCTGTGGGGCCCCCTCCTGTGGGTCCCTGTCGATGACTAGTGACACACCAGTAAGTCCCACTTCCCCCAGCTTCGTCTCCCTTGGGTATGACCTTGCATTTTTTTTGCCTACCGCTTGCTTCTTTTCTGTGTTTGTGTTCTAGGACCATTTGAAATGTTGCGAATATGAGTCGGTGCAGTGTTCAAACCAGGGCTGCACAGACGCCCTCCAACGGAAAGACCTCCAGGACCATCTGCGAAATGGCTGTGTGTTTCGCCTAGAGCTGTGTACCCACTGCAAAAAACCTTACACCCTGGCCCTGCTTAAGGTTTGTGTTCATTTCTTGTTTAAGAAAAGGGGAAAAAAAAGATTTCTGCACTGCGTACAAAAGACTGCTTGCAAAAGAATTGATGGCTCTGCTCTCTCTACAATCAAATTAAGTCTGGAGTTCGCCAGTCTTTTCCCCCTTTTCATTTTTGATATCGCACCTGCTGAATTTGCTCTCTTGGCTCTACACTAACACAAACAATCTACACCAACTGACATCATGCCCTTATAGAACAAAAATATACACCAGATTTAGTCTTTGACATTGAAATATAACAGAATGAGATTGTATGGCACTGACAACACATGCGGTATAATGGAAATGACTCACCCGTAAAGCTTTTTATCTGATCAAAAGCAGATATGATCGTTGCACATGAAAGGCAGAAAAGTCTATTTTTGGTTGTGCCGTTCTGAACTTTATGGAGAGATTGAATGTGATTTTACACATTGCACGACACATACATCTTAAGAACTGATAAATTAATTATTATGAAAATGTATTCAGTCTCAATCTCATTTGCCTTGTCTTCTCAACTTCACACAGAAACATGAGCAATCCGTTTGTCCAGAGGCTAAAGTGGAGTGTCCCAGAAAATGTGGTCACCTGATTAAAAGGAATAAGGTGAGAAGGCTTGCATCTTTCATTTCCTTTCCATCACAATGCTAGCGCTCTGTCGAGATGGGCTGCTTTTTCGCAATGAGCTACCAATAGCATGTTAGCATAAGTATAACCCTGAGTACGTCTTAATATGCGACCTTGCCTCCTCCACTTGCGCTTGTCTCCTCGTCCCGCCTCCTGGCCCACCATCCCAATTGCAAATGAGAAAAAGACTACAATTGAGCTTTTGCAAGATATTGAAATATAATGCTGTTGTCAGTGATGTCATCATGACGGGAAGCAAGTGGAGGAGGCAAGGTCGCATATTAAGACGCACTCCCTATCTCCTGAGCTATTGTGGCACGTAGCAATGGCTTGGTCAGCCTGACGGCTAGTATGCATCGACCAGACACCAGGCCCGCTTTTTAGATGCTGTTCCTTTGCCTGTTTATCGATCAGCTCCATGAGCATGCTGTGGAGTGTCCAGAAGAGGAGATAGACTGCTCTTACAGAAGATACGGCTGCATCACCAGGGTATGTGTACATCTATCAATCAAATAGTAATTATACGCATGATCAGAGTTTAAAATGATGTTTATAATACACAATAACGTAAGACATTTAGAACAAGATTAAAAAATAGCCTTGAGCCCTACTGTGGCTGTAACGGTAGGGCACTAGACTGCCACGCTGGCGACCTGGGTTCCTAGGGGTACTCGAGGTACTCTGGCCCGGGTCATTTGCCGATCCCTCCCCATCTCTCTGACCACTCATTTTGTGTCTGTCCCTCACTATCCTGTCCCAAATAAAGGCAAAAAGCCAGAAAAATATACTCTCTCTCTATATATATATATATAATATAAAATATATAATAGTATACGTATATATAGGGCATATACAATTGCCTTGTACTGCATATCCCCAACACAAGGTCACATAACTGTGGATAGGTCTTCATAGTCCTTATACGCCACTAAGAGTATTCCTGATGACAATTTGGTCTCCAACTTTCCTGATGGCATAGAATAGTATGGTTCGCGTCTGAAAGCATTAGTACTTTTTGTAGTGAATCAGGGGCTGATCTGTGAGGAGATTTTTGTCTTCTTTTGGTAGATCTAGGGTGCATTCCAATATGCAACCTTGCATCCTCCATTTGTGCTTGTGACCTCACGTTTTGCTGATGCCCCGCCTCCGTGGAGAAAACAATTACATTTCCCCACTGTCAGCCTAGCCAAAACAATTTTTGGGGGAATATTCTTCATTCACCATCCAGTTTGCAAATGAGAAAATGACTTTACAATTGAGCTTTTGCGAGATATTGAAATATAATGCTGTTGTCAGTGATGTCATCACGACGTATTACTTCCTGGTACGAGGCCACAAGCGCAAGTGGAGGACGCAAGTCTGCATATTGGAATGCACCCCTAGTGTAATGCCTCCTCCGTCTCCTCACAGGCTAAAAGAGCTGTGGTGCAGGTCCACGAAAGCACAGAGTTTAATCAGCACGTTCTACTGGTGTTGGAGAGCAACGGGAAACTGGAGAAGCAGGTAAGAGGCATTCAAGACAAAGTCTCAGTCGTGACACAACACAGAATGCATACAGTGAAATTGCATTGATTACATTATTACATTACACTTACACCAGAGGTGGAAAGTAACTAATTACTTTACTCGCGTTACTGTAATTGAGTAGCTTTTTTGTGTACTTGTACTTTTTAAACTACTTTTTAAAATTTGTAATTTTACTTTTACTTAAGTACATTTTCTTTCGAGTAGGCCTAATGCACTTCGGTACATTTTACAGCACAAGCGTTACTGAGTAAAAAAACAAACAAACAAAAAAATCTAGAATTCTAGCCTAGTTTATAAAGAGTTGGCGCGTGCGACCTGTCTCTCACTCAAACGATGATGGCTGACATGGAGGCTGAAGATGGAGATTCACTTAACTCAGAGGAAATCAACATTAGCTGTTCTTCCTCTAACCCTTGCACAGAAAACGCTGATTGTTAAAAAGTAACTTTTTACTTTTACTCAAAGTACATTTTAAATTATTTACTTTTTACTTTTACTTGAGTAGATTTTTGACTGGTAAATTTACTCGTACTTGAGTACATTTTCAACAGAGT
>NC_085857.1:43272225-43284725 GCF_034702125.1 Engraulis encrasicolus | reverse complement strand
AGGGGAGTTTATTTTCCATCCACTCGTGTCCTCAGGCAACGCCCCCGTACTACACCGTGGCCAATGCATTTCCCCCCAAGAGATTGTTCTTCTGTTGAGTTTCTTTGGTTAAAACGTCCAAGAGTGTGTTCATGCGTTGTGTCATCATCCCCAGGTGTCTTGGAGCAGACGTGCCAGCGCCACAGCCGGCTTCTCTCCATCCACGTGGAGCAGCTGCAAAGCAATGAGGAGCGCTTCCGCCACCTGGAGACCACCGCCTACGACGGCAAGCTCATCTGGAAGATCCGCGAGTACCGCCGCAAGAAGGAGTCCGGCGCCGCTCTGAGCGCTCCCCCCTTCTACACTAGCCGTAGCGGCTACAAGCTAAGCGCACGAGTACATTTGGGCGGTACGCACCTGTCCCTCTACCTGATGCTGATGCGTGGGGACTTCGACTCGCTGCTGCCCTGGCCCTTCCGGCAGCCCGTCTCGCTGTCCGTGCTGGACCAGAGCGGGGCGAAGAACCACACGACGGTGGGCTTCACGCCGGACCCGGAGAGCGATAGCTTCCACCGGCCGCGCAGCGATGCTAACAAGGCGGCCGGCTACCCGCAGTTCGTGTCGCACGCTAACCTTGAGGCGCCCCAGAAGAACGCGGTGTACGTGCGTGACGATACGCTTTTTATCAAGATTCAGGTCGACACAACAGGGCTGGAAGACCTATAGCAGAGGTTTTATCTCTGATATTTTTTTAAACATTTTGTCGTACACTGGCTTTTTAAACTTGAACGTGACCACATTTAGGCGATAGGCCTATAGAGAATTGTTTCATTTTAAAGGTAGAGTATGTAATTTTCATCACTCATTTTCAAAATACGTGCTGTCCATTTCCAAATGTGATCATTTCATGAATATTTACTTTACTGGTCTGACCAAAGTACAGTACGTTTTGCAGCCAAAGATGTCTATGACTAGTAATTCAAAATGGCACATATTTATGTATGAAAAGTGAATTTCCAAGCCATTGCTGTATGAATACTAATTTGATGTTGGTAGTAAATATTCATGAAAAAGATAACTTCTAAATGGAAACCATAAATTCTGGAAACAAACTACTAAAATGTAGACTACATACTGTACCTTTAATTATGAATTGACTAAATCACACCCTTTTCTCAAGAATACCAAAGCATTTTTATGTAGCTTAATTTATATGGTTGTAATACATTTGTTTTTATACTGTACACATTCACCATTTCTCCTGTTCTTCTGTTAAAGTTGTTTGACTATGAGATAACCTGAACTTGAAAGCCCTTTTCAATGTGAATGTGAGCAGCCAACATTTTTTAAATAAAACAAAACACATGAGGCGTGCATTCTACTGATTCATTTGTGAAGTCTTCAGGTTCCAGTATTCTTTTCTGTTCCACACTTTGCTACAACAAAAGTGTGTTTGTGGTAGGTGTTAGGCCTAATCCTCTCCCTTCTGCTGTATGCAAACAGGCAGTTGACAGCATGTCACAGGGGAAACAATTTGGCAGTTGTGTGTGTGTGTGTGTGTGTGTGTGTGTGTGTGTGTGTGTGTGTGTGTGTGTGTGTGTGTGTGTGTGTGTGTGTGTGTGTGTGTGTGTGTGTGTGTGTGTGTGTGTGTGTGCGTGGGCAGACGGGTAGATGCATAGGCTTTGTGTGTGTGTGTGTGTGTGTGTGTGTGTGTGTGTGTGTGTGTGTGTGTGTGCGTGCGTTTGTGTGTGTGTGTGTGTGTGCAGGCGTCATTTCTCTCACAGCTACTTTCAGGATGTCACACGATGTGACCAAGATGAGTCAAGACGCCGGTGCCTTTGAGCTGTCGACCTCATAAGGTAACTCTCCTCTTCGCTTCACTCTCAGTCAGACAGCAAAACACTCAGTTTCAGTGGCGGAATAATTGCACATAGGGCCCCCAGGGCAAGACACTTATAGGGCCCTCTATACAACTGGACAGGGTCACAATAGGGCCCCCACCACCAATACAGGAGGGTCCTGGGCCCAGGGACAAATGCCCTGCTTTCCCCCCTTACAGCTCCGCCCCTGCTCAGTTTCCCTCTCAAATGCAGCCTTTACTTGAAACCTCAGAGGCTGCTTCAGGGCATGTATTCTGTCGGAATGGGCTACTTTGTCAAAATGAGCTACAAGTAGACTGTTAAAGGTAATAACTCAGGGGTGGGGAACCTGTGTCTCAAGGGCCCTTGAGGCTGTCTTGGCCAGCCCCCGACATCATTTTAATGTTATGCAGCTTCACATGAAATATGACGTTTTGTAAAGGAGTCTTAGAAATTGTATTTGCAATACAATTAAGGTCAGGGGACCTAGAGAAGGTGGGGTCAGTTTTAAAGGTAGCTGCCTTCAATATATGCCTTAAGTGCCGGGGGAAATCCTGGTTTGTGTTCATAATACGGCCCTTGGAGGACTTTTGCAGCCCTTGGAGTAATTTGAAGTGGCCCCTGGAATGAAAAAGGTTCCCCACCCCTGTCCTAACCCCTGACCCAGGAGCTACTTTGTAGCACAGCTTGACAAGTGGACCGTATCGACGGGACAAAACAACCTCCACTCTCTATATACGTAGAGCTTAAGCAGTGCACCTCAGCCCCTGCATGCACTTCACAGCACAGACAGCTCATAGTGTCATCAGTAGCAAGTGTGTGTGTGCGCGTGTGTGTGTGTGTGTGTGTGTGTGTGTGCATGTGTGTGAACTCCTTTCAGCCCTGCACTGTACAAATATCATCATCGGCAGCGATTATGTGTTTGTGTGTAAACCAGCTGCAAAAAATAGACCCCGAATACACTGAGGTCAGAGCCGAGGCAACCTGACACCCCGAGAGCATCGAGCGAGGGCTCTGTGGGGGTATAAAAGACAAGCAGGTGCTCCACAAGAGATAACTATGACGAGCGCTCATGGCTATTAATAGCTCCTTTGTATTGGGAAGAAGGACAACATTGAGGACAGCTGACAACTTTGGCCGGGCCCGGGACAAAAACATCTGATGGATGATCCGCCTCCCTTAATATATACAATCACTATGTTTACATGATGTTTTTAATTCTGACGAGTTACCTTGATCTTTCCTTTATTTCCGAATTAAGAGTGTTTACGTAACGTTTTCAAAGCGGAATTAAGCTTCATTCAGAATTAAATGGAGTTAATTCAGAATTGAATGTCTCATGTAAACATAGCCAATGTCATGGGGTCTAATTCTGGGGCCCCATCCCTTTCCCTGGGCCTGGGACAACTCACCCCTTTGTCCTCCTCATGTCTGCATCCCTGTCAACAGACATCAGTGGGCGAAGAGCCTCTCTTCTCTATCCTGCTGTGTGTTGTTTGGACTGGTCGGCTGTCCTAGGTACTACTGTGGTGACTGGTCTTACAGTAAGCCCTCTCTGAGACAGGTGTGACCAACCAACCCTCTGCAAAAAGCTTAAAAGATGTGGAAGGCTCAGAAAAGCAGGAAATGGAATAAGTTCAAATGTAAGTGGCTGCGATCTGACCTGGTCTATTAGGAGGACTCTGCATGCCCTCTGTGCCATTTTATGCGCATGTGTGTGTGGAGTTGGCAGTTTTCAACCCTGTGCACGAAAACAACAGAGACCTGCCCAGAGGAAAATGTTGCAACAGTGTAATCTCTGTCTCTTGGGAGTGAAATCTGATTTTTTTTTGTTCTCAGCTTATCTGTTCTGCTGAAAACCCAAACCGATAAAGGAGATTGTGCCAATAATTAAATGGTGACTAAATAGTAACGACAGTAATATTACTAAATTGTAATATTAAATTAGAGTTTTAATTTTAGTGCCATGTGCATGTGTCTAATAGCAGTTCCACTAACACAAGAGAAAGGGTCCATGCACGTGGCAGCCTTCTGCTGGTCAGTTCTGCAGGAGGTGTGTCGACACTATTTTTATTCTCTTCGGAAACAATCAAGTAGATTTATATCTCGTGCCTCAGGCCATGAACTTAAAGTGATACTGTGCCATTTTTGGAAATAAGCTCATATTATACTTCCCCCTGAGTTAAATGATTGAGTTTTACCTTTCTCCTGTACTTCCAGGTGTTGTCTGAATATGGCAGGGCAAATTTTACCTCCAAGCTAGCAATTAACATTAACATTTTATGAGACCAGCTAGCCGCCAGTCATTTCACTCAACGTGGTGTACAATAAGCTTATTTTCAAAAATGGCACAGTATCACTTTAACAGCTGTACTGTTCTGCTTTTATTCTGTCCTGGTTTTATTTGTCCTGGGATACACATTCACACCAACTTTCTGTTTCAGCTCCACTCGAATTCCCATTGGAGGCAAAGTACAAGCCCCTTCTTGACGTAAGTTACTGCTCATTTCAGTCACTTTTTTTTGCTCTCCGAAACGGGGGCGCCATTGATGGCTGCCCCCTTGCACAGGTAAGGCATAAATGCAATTTCGTTATGTGCATGCAGTGTTCACTTGTGTGCTGTGGAGTGCTGTGTCACAATGACAATGGGAGTTGGAGTTTCCCAATGGGCTTTCACACTTTCACTTTCACATAAATGGTCGATAAAGCACAAATGTCTTTGCAGCGAGAGTGATAACTGTCATAGAGTTTGTATTGATCAGGTTACTGGCTTTCATAGGCGTGCACAGATAGGGACGAGGTGGTGCTAAAGCACCTGCCCCTTTGCCCTACTGGACAAGTTATGCCCTTTAAGTATTGTGTACTGTACATGTACAATATACTGTGGTCCATGTTGACATGATCATCTACAAATGCTTGACAAAAGAGTGTGACAATAATGCCTGGATATAATATATATAGCCTATAGCTTAGTAAGGCAGCCAGAAGTTCCACATACCCCCCCCCCCCCCACCCCCGCCATCATGCACCTGCCCCCCAAAATGTCTGTGCACGCCACTGCTGGCTTCAAACAACTGCACTGCTATTCTTCAAGGTTGGCAGCAGGATGCGATGGATTACTTGCATGGTTGTATCCAGGGTCGTTGACAGCTTTTGCCGGGCCCAGCACAATGTCATATCACCCCGACAATACATACCATATAATGAGGACCCAATTATGGTCCCCCTCTCTCTCCTTGGGCCCAAGACAACTGACTCATTTGTCCCTGTCTGCCAGCTGCCATGGCTGTATCAAGTGAGAAGCCAAAGTTGACATCAGCCAATCAGACCGCATGCTTGCTGGTTACACTGTTGGCAAGATATACACAGAGAAACTAAACCGTGGTTAGGATCAAACCTTTCTTTACACAGTGGTTAATATCTCACTATTGTATTCCTTTAAAAAATTTAGCAGTACAGGAATCAGAGAGCCAAGTTCAAAAGGGCTCTATTCCAATGGATTGAATAGCTGTGTTCAGTACTATGATCCGTCTTACTGTAAGCCCTCTCCTGTCTGGCATGTCCAACCGATTGTAAGAACTGCTCACAACCAAATTCATGTCGAATATGATATGTGCATGTCTTACTTTGTTACAAGTTGCTAAAACCGACTTTAAAATAGTGTTACACCCATTCCACTGACAACTATGCAAACATGATAAACCTATGTACAGTAGGCCTAGTCCTTTGAGCAATGTTGTTGGGCAACAATGCAAATGCATCATTTTCATACTCTGTCGCTGCTTTTTTAGGAAATATGTTGTTTTAATTCATATCAAGAGCAGACAATTATCATCCCATCTGCACATTAGTTACCAGCCAGTATCATCACTTTTTTTGTTTTTAATGCAAGAAAAAACAGCGTCAAACACAACAGTCCCAACCCCATCCCCCCACCCAACTCTGACCAACACATCCCCCGTCGGATTGTTCACATTTCTGGTAAATAGCCACACCAAAAGTATCATCAACTTCATCATCAACTTCATCACTTCTTTTTTTTAAATATATTTTTAGGGGCTTTTAGGTTTTTATTTGATAGGACAGTCTGAGATGGTGACAGGAAGTGAGTGGGACAGAGAGATCGGGAAATGACCCTGGCCGGACTCGAACCGGGGTCCCCGTGGGCATGCAAGCCCAAATGAGTGAGGCTTAGCACAGGGGGCTTAGTGCGCTGCGCCACATCGCCCCCCCCCTATCTATCTAACTTATCTCCTCCTAAACCTAACAGAGCCTTCAGCCGATCGCCCCCATTGATCGGTTCAACCTGAAGCGGGGCACCCCGGAGGAGGAGTTCCCCTACCTGAGGGACAACCACACCCACATGGGACACCTTCTCACGCTGCCCCTCTACGCGCGCCAGTTCAACCGCGCCACCGACAGCGGCGTCCTCTTCGACGACGTCATCCGGCCCGGCCTGGAAGAACCTGGTATGACCTATGACCTGTGTGTGCTGTGTGTGCGTGTGTGTGTGCGTGTGTGTGCGTGTGCGTGTGCGTGTGCGTGTGCGTGTGCGTGTGCGTGTGTGTGTATGTATGTGTATGTGTATGTGTGTGTGTGCGTGTGTGCGTGTGTGCGTGTGTGTGTGTGTGTGTGTGTGTGTGTGTGTGTGTGCAGGGCTGGACTGGCCATCTGGAAGAGCGGGCATTTCCTGGTGGGCTGCACACCCTCGTGGGCCCCTATTTTCAGAAATGTAAAAAAAAATGTATATATATATATATACATATTTTTATACCAAATAAATATATACAGTGCCCTCCATAATTATTGGCACCCCTGGTTGAGATGTGTTAAAAGCCTTAAAATAAATTCAGTGTTTATTGCAGAAGAATACTGTCACACTGAAAATTGTAGGAAAATGTAGCCTTCAACTCAAATGAATTGTAAGAAAATAAAAAAATCCCTGACTAAAAAATAATTATTTTTCATTAAATCACCTGTTCCACAATTATTGGCACCCTTAACAATTCCCAGGAAATAAATATAATTGAAGCATTTCTGTCATTTCTACAGTAGTTTACAAAGTTTACCAGAGTATGTAGGAACATTTAATTAGTAATTCATCACTTCCTGTTTCCCTGGGGTATAAATATGACGTGACACCGAGGACATTTCTCTTATCCACTCTTAAACATGGGAAAGACAAAGGAACACAGCATACAAGTGAGGCAGATGTGCGTCGACCTTCACAGGTCAGGCAGAGGCTACAAGAAGATTGCCACTCAACTGCAGCTGCCCATATCCACTGTGAGAGGAATAATTAAGAAGTTCAAAACAACTGGACTAGTGGTAAACAAGCCTGGACGAGGACCCAAGTTTATTTTGCCACCACGCACAGTGAGGAGGATGGTAAGAGAAATCAAAAGATCTCCAAAGCTCACTGTTACAGAATTACAACAAATGGTAGCATCCTGGGGTCACAAAGTCTCCAAATCAACCATCAGGCGCTGTCTACACGCCAACAAGCTGTTTGGGAGGCATGCACGGAGAAAACCTTTCCTCACTCACAATCATAAACGCAAGCGTCTGGAGTTCGCCAAGCGGTATTGGGGCTTCAACTGGGACCGTGTGCTTTGGTCAGATGAGACCAAGATTGAGCTTTTTGGCAACAAACACTCTAAGTGGGTCTGGCGTACCACGAAAGATGCGCATGCTGAAAAGCACCTCATACCCACTGTGAAGTATGGGGGTGGGTCAGTGATGCTGTGGGGCTGTTTCGCTTCCAAAGGCCCTGGGAACCTTGTTAGGGTGCATGGCATCATGAATGCTTTGAAATACCAGGACATTTTAAATCAAAATCTGTTGCCCTCTGCCCGAAAGCTGAAGCTGGGTCGTCACTGGATCTTTCAGCAAGACAATGACCCTAAACATATGGCCAAATCTACACAGAAATGGTTCACCAGACACAAAATCAAGCTCCTCCCATGGCCATCTCAGTCCCCTGACCTCAACCCCATTGAGAACCTGTGGGGTGAGCTGAAGAGGAGAGTACAGAGGAGAGGACCCAGGTCTCTGGATGATTTAGAGAGATTCTGCAAAGAGGAATGGCTGAAGATCCCTCTTTCTGTCTTTTCCCAACTTGTGAAACATTATAGGAGAAGATTAGATGCTGTTTTGTTGGCAAAAGGGGGTTGTACAAAATATTAACACCAGGGGTGCTAATAATTGTGACACACATTATTTGATGTCAAATAATTATTTCTTTGTGTGGGATTTTTTCCCCACTGAATAAATGCACTTGTATTGAAGGTTGGATTTTTCTCTTTTTTTCCATTAAGGTCCCATATTATTTAGAAAAAAAATAAAATAATTGGAAGCTAAAAAATACATCTCAACCAGGGGTGCAAATAATGATGGAGGGCACTGTATATTACGGTATATACAGTCAATCCGGAAAGTATTCACAGCGCTTCACTTTTTTCACATTTTATTATCTTACAGCCTTATTCCAAATGCTACAAATGAATGTGAAAAAAGCGAAGCGCTGTGAATACTTTCCGTATTGACTGTATATACCAGCCCTGTGTGTGTGTGTGTGTGTGTGTGTGTGTGTGTGTGTGTGTGTGTGTGTGTGTGTGTGTGTGTGTGTGTGTGTGTGTGTGTGTGTGTGTGTGTGCCTGTGCGTGTCCGCATACACGCGGATGTCCCAAAATGAGCCAAAAATAAAAAATTGATGGTTTGAAGATTGTAGTTTGTGTTTTAAATGACTCTGTAGTAGCAGGTAATTGGAGTGCTTCTGGGTCTTCACCTTTTGTCCTTGGTGCTCATCAGTATAGGGGCTCTCAAACTTGGTCCAGGTAGACAGATGCTGAGGCACTCAAGGTTGCAATTATTTTACTTTTTTATTTGGCTACAATGCCTACGCGTTTCGGCCCTTATGGCCTTCTTCAGGGCGTATATTGCAACCTTGAGTGCCTCAGCATCTGTCTTCCTGACTCTGTAGTGTGTGTGTGTGTGTGTGTGTGTGTGTGTGTGTGTGTGTGTGTGTGTGTGTGTGTGTGTGTGTGTGTGTGTGTGTGTGTGTGTGTGTGTGTCAAATGAGTTGACTTCCTTTTTAGACTAGAAAAGATGTGGGTCAAAATAGTTGGCGGGCTAATCACTATTATGAGATATATTTCAGAATAAATACCTGTGTGTGTGTGTGTGTGTGTGTGTGTGTGTGTGTGTGTGTGTGTGTGTGTGTGTGTGTGTGTGTGTGTGTGTGTGTGTGTGTGTGTGTGTGTGTGTGTGTGTGTGTGTGTGCGTGTGCGTGTGTGCGCGCGCGTGTGCACATGCATACTATGTGCTAAAACGAGCCAAAATTAAACATTGAGAGGACTGTAGTTTGTGTTTCAAATGAGTCTGTAGTGTGTGTGTCAAATGAGTTGACTTCCTTTTTAGACTAGAATAGATGTGGGTCAAAATAGTTGGCGGGCTGGTTACATCAGTCATATTTTTTTTCCTCTTATTACATCAGTCAATGTAAGAGGCCTTTTTGAACAAAACTATGCACAATGCTAGCCTACTCACTGCACATTGCACAATCACTACGAAATGGCTATATTTCTGAAAAAAGAAGATGAAAGAAATAGAAAATGTTTGCATTTTTCATATGCAATTGTACCGTATGCATCACAGTAATAGCCTATGTAAGCCTACAATAAGATACAGATTTTGCTGGTACTACTGGTCACTCTCCGCGATATAATATGTGTATGATAAATTATTTAGTAAACAACTTTAATGTTGAGATGATTGAATTTGAGAAAGTAGTGATTTATAAATCTATAAGTAAAAAGCAATGAAAAGCGGAGATGCAGACCGTGTACCTGACAGCGGCGATATGTGAAATCCTAACCCCTCACCCCTGTAACACCTGCTATCTCAAGGTTCTCCTGGGAGTCACATGGCAGTGGGCTGTGTGGCCGGTGATGCCCAGTGCTACATCCTCTTCTGTGACTTCTTCGATCGCATCATCAAGTCGTACCATGAGTACACCATCCCTGGCACACAGGAGAGTGACTTCAACAGCGGCAACCTGAAGGTGAGAACCTCAAACAGGGTGAGATTTGTAAGGGGGTTGGGCAGTGGTGTAGTCTACCTTTTTATGGTGGGTATACTGTATATTTGATCATTTTTGAAGTGGGTATACTGTATATATTTGTGCTATTTAAAACATTGATCAATCCATTTAGAGTGGGTATACTGAAATCCCTGAAATTTAGAAGTGGGTATACTCCGTATACCTGCGTTCTATGTAGACTACACCACTGGAGTTGGGTTCCCTCTTGTGGTTTACTAAAATATTATTTTCGTAGCCTATCTGATGGCATCAAGGACGTCATTAACCCCTTAGCACAGAGCCTATGTTATAACCTTACTGTCACCAAAATTGTAATGGCTATGTCTTAATCTGTCTTAATCTCTCGGTACGGTACTAGCAATGTTGTTATGGTGTCGTTGAGTATTTTAGGCAAATAAAGAACAGGACCGCTGGTGACCCGATTTGCAGTAAGAGGCTACTGCAACTCTTCACTCTTTGGGGTCAGCTCTATGTTCCCACAGCCCGTTGGTCCCACAGCTTATTCTTGCTGCTCTTTGTTCCCACATTTTAAAGAACTTATTCAAATATAGGCCCTATGTTCCACAACTCCATGCTCCCACATTTCAGAGTAAACTAAGAGAAAATGCCTTTCTCCCCACCATGGGACATAGGGCCTACATTTGAATAAAATCTTAGCAATGTGGGAACATGGGCCAGCAGGTAGCCTATAAGGTGTGGGAGCAATGGGCCTAAAATGTATGTTAAAAGTCTTAGTAATATGGGACCAATGGGCTGTGCTGTGGGACCAATGAGCTGTGGGAACATAGACACGCTCCCTGATGAACTCCTCTGTGGTGCCAACAAACATCACTCTTTGCTCTCCAATTCTGCCTATAAAGCAGGGGTGGGGAAACTTTTTCATTCGAGGGGTCATTTCAAATTCCTACAAGGGTCATAAAAGTCCTCCGAGGGCCGTGCTATGAACACAAATCAGGATTTCCCCCTGCACTTTAGGCCTATATTGAAGGTAGACACCTTTAAAACAGTCCCCACCTTCTCTAGGTCCCCTGAATATAACTAATATAATTGCATTGGAAATGTAATTTCTAAAATTCCTTTACAAAATATGTCATATTTCATGTGAAGTTGCATAACATTAAAATTATATCGGGGGCCGGATCAAACGGCCTCAAGGGCCGCAAACGACCCTCGAGACATAGGTTCCCCTCTCCTGCTATAAAGAGTGATCAACCGTGGCCTCATAAAACATACACCAAAACCATAACCCAAAACATAATGGAATTGTTCGCCAAAAATTGGGCGGGTTTTTCTGCTAAATGCCATTTTTATCCACACACGGCCATCCTGAGCAGCCCAATTGGGTGGGAAACAGCCCAATCTGGCAACACTGATGATGGGACTGGAGCTGTGGCTCTGCTCTGCCTGCCATACCAAAGAGCCTTTCTCTCTTTGGTGCTGTGATCAAAAGCTGTGGCACTTCAGAGAAATGGCCTCTGCTTCTTCTTTGCTACAAATGCTGACAGAAGTGGGATGTCTGGCCATGAGGCCATCAGAGACACACATAACTGTGAGCTCTACAAAAGGATCACTGCCCTTCCAGATTAGGTTTGCTGGATCCTACAAGTCACCCGAAAAAGGGATCCAGGGTTTTTTTTATTAACTAAATTTTATTCATGCTTAAAAAATATCTACACATAATATGTTCAAGATTTTACAAACCTGTTAACAGAGTGCGTTTATTCATTTACAAACAATTTGTAAATGTTTGATAAATACTGTGTAAAATATTAACATAACATTTCCCATTCATTTACAATCATTTTTTAATGTTTTGTTCATCATTTGTTCATTATTTACTAAGTGTTATTAATGCTTTACAAGCAGACATCATTATAAAGTGTTACCCTGTGCTTTGACTTCAGCAGCATTAGAGCCAGGCTCATAGTTGTGGAGGGAGATGAAAGTGACAGCAGGGCTGGACTGGGGCAGAAAATCAGGCCGAGCATTTTCAGCCAAGACCAGCCAGCCAGGCATTGAGCAGGGGCGTAGGCAGAAATAATAAAACAGGTGCAGGGCTCCAGAGTGCGACCAATTTGGTCGCACATGCGCCCATTTCTTTCAGTAGGCCTAGTGCGCCTAAAAAATATTTTTAGGCGCACCGGTGCGACCAGCCATCAGTAGAACAAAATGAATAGGCAATGCTAAACACCCATTTTAATGGGCATACAATTATTAGCCAGTCTTCAGTAGTGACTCATCACAAAATAAAACGCGTCAATGCGGTCATTCCTTCAACTCCGCTGAACTTTTCTCCCTCTCGCTGACAGGCAGCCCGACGGCGACGTTTCAGAATAGAATGTTCGACTTCGCAAGTCGCTAAACTACCGGTATCCGAGCGAGTTCACATGTGCTGCTAGCGAGTTAGTGTTCTCAACGTCTGTTGAAACGGACGAGAGTGTTACAATCCCTGGAAAAACGAAATGGCTTGAGGATGTTTTAAACATAGCCACACAAACACAATTGGCCACAACATAAACACAGACTGGTGCGCGGAGAATGGCCCGTTTCAGCCGTGCGGG
>NC_085857.1:43032225-43269725 GCF_034702125.1 Engraulis encrasicolus | reverse complement strand
CAGCGCTGGGCTTGCTGTCTGAGGAGTGTCCTGGTAAGCTGTACTCGATGGAGGAGCTGGGCGAGGACCCTGAGGGGCGGGGCCCGGGTGCCATGACGCCCTCGCCGGCCATGTTTAGGATCGGGGTGGCACGGGATTGGCCAGATTCCAGGGCTCTATGGTACTGTACTCTGTACTGTACTGTGCTATACTGTACTGTACTGTACTGTACTGTGCTATACTGTACTGTACTCTACTGTACTGTACTATCCTGTCCTTTACTGTACTGGTGATGTATGGGGGCTGCCACGGCTCAGTGGTTAGAGCGCTGGCCTTTAGATCTGAAGGTTGCAGGTTCAAATCCCACCCTTACCAGCACCTTCATACATGGCTGAAGTGCCCTTGAGCAAGGCACCTAACCTAATGTCACATTGCTTCAGGGACTGTAACCAATACCCTGAACCCTAAAACTGTAAGTCGCTTTGGGATACAAAAGCGTTACAGAGATGATTAGCAATATGATTCCAGCGGAATGTGCTATATGTTGTAAATACGTTACTAGTCCGTCCCACTTGAGATAAAATTGAATGTGTGTGGCCCCTGAACCGAATTGAGTTTGACACTCCAGGGGCCTACAGTATATTACTGTAAGAAGCTGGTTCAGGAGTAAACCAGGTTAAGTTAAGCAGTAAATCATCTAATAGAAGAGCCTGGAGTCCCCATTTTTCTCCTCTATTTGATGGTTTACTTCTTAACTTAACCTGGTTTCCTCCTGAACCAGCTTCTTAGTTTGACACTCCTGGTGTAACTGCTTCCCATGCTGGCTGCTCCCCATACATAACAGGGAGAGTGAGGACGGGCAGGTGACATGTGTGAATGGACAGCATGAATTCTGGAAATAAACTACTAAAAATATTGCACAGTGCACCTTTAACTCATCCCATGGTTTAACTGATCCCCATGGTTTAACTGCTCCCCTTGGTTTAACTGATCCCCATGGTTTAACTGATCCCCATGGTTTAACTGATCCCCATGGTTTAACTGTTTAACGCAGCGCGCTAAGCCCCCCACATTTGGGCTTGCATGCCCACGGGGACACCGGTTCGAGTCCGGCCAGGATCATTTCCTCCCCTGTCTCTCTGTCCCACTCGCTTCCTGTCTCCATCTCACACTGTCCTGTAAATAAAGGCATAAAAGCCCTTAAAAAAACATAAAAAGGTTTATTTGTTAAATAAGAATGGAGATGTAGTGATGCACTGTATGACTGTGGAATTCAAAATAAAAAGAAGTTCAAAAAAAAAAAACATAAAAAAAATAATAACTGCTCCCCATGGTGTAATTGATCCCCATGGTGTAACCGATCCCCAGTGGTTCTCAGCCTCTTTTGAACAAACACCCCCTTGACCTCATCACTAACCTACCGACGCCCCCCTTAGTATTACCTGTAAAAAATGAAATGGACTAATGCCCCCCAATGACAACTAAGCACAGCTCCCTCTAAACTGTATCCTTCACAACACCCCCCTGGGCCTCCACAATGCCCCCTGGGGGGCTGTACTGCCCCCGTTGAGAAACACTGGTGTAACTGATCCCTGTGGTGTAGCCCCTTAATGTGCACCGTACCTCCTGTGGCACGCTGTAATAGACACTGGAAGTTAACTACTATATCACTACAATACTATGACAGTGCAAGGGGCCTTTAGTAATACATTACAACTTGGTCATTGCCATACTGGTAACGGTTAACTGATCCTCATGGTGTATCTGATCCCCATGCCGGCGGCTCCCCCTACAGGGTGAGTGAGGATGGGCAGCTGGTGATCTGGGTGAACTTTGAGGATCACCTGAAGCTGGAGTGCTGCAGGTCTGATCCCAACATCCGGCTGGCCTTCGACTGCATCTGTGAAAACATTGTGAGGGTAAGTACTAGCCTGCTTGTTATCATTGACTTTCACATATTTGCGAGACTTGGTCTGACCAAGAGCATAACAATTAACCAGGGGTGGAAAAGTAACTTATTACTTTTACTCAATATTGTACTTGAGTAGCTTTTATGAATACTTTGTACTTTTTAAGTAATTTTTTAAATTAATACTTTTACTTGTACTTGAGTACATTTTGACCCAAGTACTTTACTCAATAACACTGGAACCTGGCCTGAGTACTGAGTAAAAAAAAATGACTGAGAGACAAAATGCCATGCACAATAATGCCACAATCCGCCAGAAATGAAAGATTGTGCAGGATGGCACACAGCATTTCCACTATTTTACTATCTTGTATCAATGTATTGGATGATGGCTGGTGCCAAGCAAGAGATAGAGGTTATGGAGGACGATATTCAAGAAAAATAAACATGACATTCTCAAGAGGAAAGCTAATTAAAAGTAACTAAGTACTTTTTACTCAAATTACATTTTAAGTGAAGTACTTTTTACTTTTACTTGAGTGGATTTTTAGATAGGTACTTTTACTTGTACTTGAGTAGAATTTAGGCAAAGTAAAGATACTTTTACTTGAGTACACATTTTCTGTACTCTTTCCACCTCTGCAATTAACATTTCCCAAACGGCATGGTTGACACTGCCTCCCTTGGTTTGCTTCTAATTGTCTGCTTCCCACCAAAGCGGGAGGAGTTCCCGATTTCTCAGGAGCGCAGAAACTATATTTGTATTGCTCTTGGCCAGACTAGAAGCAAAGCTGAAGGTGTTGCGTCACTAGGAGGGCACTGCCTGGCTGTGTAAGTACTGCGAGGGACAGAGCTATAGGAGGGGCGAGCAGGGCGTTATCCCCTAGGCCCAGGGCCCTCCGCTATTATTGGTGGTGGGGGCCCTATCATGGCCTTGGCAGGCTGTATGGGGGGCCCTATCAGTGTTTTGCACTGGTGCCCAGTGTGCCACTGTTCTGCCACTGTGTACTGCAACATTGTATGCAGGGACGCTGAACATTTTTGCCTGGCTCAGGACAAAGTCATCTGGAAAGGGCCCCATTCCCAATACATACAATGAAATGGCGACCCAATTCAGGGGCCCCTTATCTCCCTGGGCCCGGGACAACATACCCGTTTCCCCTTTTCATTCAAATCAATTGTTAGGCTACGTACTTTTTAAAATGTTACACAGGGCTATTTTGCTCATTTAAGGCAATTGTCTTTTATTGACAATTGTAGAGCATGTTGCATCCACTCAACAACTCTGTCTTTGTCACATCGAGTGTCTAAATTAAAATCTCCTTGGTCTATCTAGCTGGAAGAGCAAAAGGATATACTTAAGTATGCATTGTCACTTTGCTGAAAAAAGTACCCTGCATGTTGTGTCACCTGTCACCTCACTGCCTTAATTGTTATCTTTTCTGCGCAGCTTGAGAAAATGTACAAAACTATCCGTCGCCGCTTCGTGTGGAAGGAGCACCTGGGCTGGGTGGTGAGCTCGCCTGCGCAGGTGGGCACGGGCCTTCAGGCCAGCGTCACCGTGCGGCTGCGGCACCTGCCCACTCACAAGCGGCTGGAGAATATCCTGGACAGACTGCGCCTCCACATGACTCCTACTGGTACTGCAGCCACCCCCCCTCATCTCCCACACATAGTGTGCATTCCAATATGTGGACTTCCGTCCTTGCTCATTTGCCTGCTTGTGACCTCATGATGACGTCACCGATGGCAGAAAATTAATTAAATATCATGCAAAAGCCAAATTCTACTGTCATTTCCTCATTTGCATTTGGGATGGTGAATGAAGAACAGTCCCCCAAAAGTTCTTGTGGTTAGGCTGACAGTGGGTAAACTTAATTGTTTTCTCCAAGGAGGCGGGGCCGTCAGCAACATGCGAGGCCACAAGCACAAATGGAGGACGGAAGTTTGCATATTGGAATGTACCCGGTCTGTACTCAACAGGCCTGACCCCCTGATCTGCCACACATACTGTACTCAACTCAACAGGGCTGAATTATGTTGCTGTATAGGCCTACTGTAGCAATGAGCAGCGTAGTTGCGGTACCTACTCTGACCACCATCCTACGCAGTGCACCTTTAGCCATAAATAACATCTGACTTCTGTCTTTTCATTGATAAATCTAGTATATATACTGTACATTACAAAGGACAAGTATATGTGTTTTGTGTATTTTCTAAACCAGCTTGAGCTGTACAGACACATACACATACACATCCTGAAATAGCCCAGTCAACACTCTGACAAAAAACTATTGAGATAACAGGACATGGAAGTCAAGAAAGTTATTCACTCCAGACATCTTAGAAACCATGCTGAAGAGGGACAGTTTTCTAAAGAAGAGGGAGACAAGATACCTCCAGATTTTTTTGTTAATCTATTTTGCAACAACAGGAAACGTCTGGTTAAGGTTATTGCGACTAACTGAGGGTTAAAACCTATTGAATGTAAGGGTGTACTTACTTATGCCTTGCTGTCCTGTGAATGTTTACATCTTATGGCCAATAAAATTATGATAGCATGTACATGTTTGGGTGGAATTAGTTTAAGCAGACTCTGATTGTTCCTTCATGTGATTTCTGGGAAGATCAGATCATGCTTTATGACCAATTTTGACAGAAATGTAAGAAATCTCAAAGGGTGTACAAACTTGTTCCTATGACTGTACCTACAGTGTAGCCTACATTAAAAATGACAGCTGTCTTGTCTGCGTGTCTGTACATTGCAAATGAGTATATTTCTTTGGTGTCCTCACTCACAGACCAGCCGGGGCTGTACCGAGTGTCCAACACCCCCACCATCGGGTTCACGGAGGTGGGAGTGGTGCAGCTGGTGGTGGACGGGGTGAGCCTCCTCATCCGCATGGAGAAGAAGCTCCAGGACGGCGGCCAATTGGACGACCTGGTGCCCACACAAAAGCTCAGCGGATACACGGACATGTACTCATGAGCTGCTGGCTGTTTCACCTTCATTAGCAGAGATGTATGAAGTAGGAGTATAGGTGCACTTACAGTTTTCCTCGATTGCTTACACACAATTTTTGGAATCAGCTCTCGAATTCTCAAAACTCTACACACACATCCCCAAAACTCCTCACTACCCCTGAAAAATGGACGTCTTGTCTCAAAATGATATACTCTCTTCTAAAAAGCTAATTTTGTCGTCAATTGATACACACAGACTGTCACTACAATAAACATGTTTTAGAGCCATTTGAACACTGTTGGACACATTTCTCCCTTTACTTATTACTATACATACAGTAACTTGGACTTTTTTTGTTCTGCATTGCATGCATACTGTGACATCAGTTGGAAAAACTTAGTAATTCACACCCATATGCACCACTGAACACTAACGTGCATACGGTAAAACACTACACTCAGCTTGACAGACAGTATACCTTATTTTGTTCAGTGTTCCAATTACTGAAGAGGGTATCTTTCTGTTGTAAAATACTGAAATATTGTTTTCAGACTCAAGAGTACACAGATGTGTGGCAAAAACACATTTTACATTTTTTTGACATTTAAAAAAAATCACTTATTTACTGTAAAGTATTGTGTAACCACAATAGAAAGTGATGTCTTGTATTACATATTTTGGAGATCAAAAACTAAACAAATGTGTGCTCTCACTGCATCCACTCATGTTTTCATTAATATCAATCACATGCAATGTGTGTTCTTATGGGGTGATGATTTCAGATTGTAAACAGGTATGAAGAGAGTTTGCCCATCTGATGAGGAAGTGAACATCGTATGGCAGTTGATTTTAGAATTTTGAATGACAGCGTGTTCCATACGACAACCAGGAATTTTCTTCATGAAAATTGTGTCTAATCCAGAGAATTGTGTGTAGTGTTTTGAAAAGAGTGTGTTTTAAACCTGGAATATGAGTGTAAAGAAGGAATTGTGTTTATTGTTTAGTGACATTAGTTACGGGAGTTGGGAAATGGGTGAGATGTTTCCAGAATTGTGTGTGAAGTAGGCTACCGGAAATTGTGTGGAAGCAATCGAGAAAAACGGTAAAAGTGCACTGTGTAGGATGGTGGCCCGAGTAGGTATTGCAACTATGCTGCTCGTTGACACTGTGCTTCCTATTCATGAATATTTACAAAATAATGAACTAAAATTTACTAGTATGGCCAAAGTAAAGTAAAAATGTCTATTTCTGGAATTCTGGAAATAAAATACTAAAAATAGTACACAGTGCACCTTTAAAGATGTAAGTACAACACTAGTACTGTGGGATCACAAAGTTGAAACCATGCAATAGCGTATCAGAGTTGCAATGACACGGGAGTACTTCTACTTATACACCTCTGTTCATTATTCTGTCAAGGGGGGAATTGGTATTACCACTGTATTTCAAATGTGTTTAAAGCTGCATTAAGTAACTTTCTAATTTGGTTAAAGCAACAGTAAATTGCCTGGATTTTCTTGTTACAACATAGAAGCAGAACGGAAATACACAGTGCCATGAGTCTGTTTCACTTAGCTATTCTTTCAAGGGGACGGATATTATACAAAAGGTGTTTAAAGCCCCATTAAGCAACTTTCTAAGGTGGTTAAAGCTGAATTAAGTGACTTTCTAAGGTGCTTAAAGCTGAATTAAGTGACTTTCTAAGGTGCTTAAAACTGCATTAAGTAACTCTCTAAGCGGGTTAAAGCAACAGTGAGTTGTTTTCTGGTGCTTACAGATTTTAAGAAAAAATTGTAAGGTGATTAAAGCAGAATTCTGCTGACACACAAGCTCAGCAAAAAAACAGATGAGTGAAAGGGGGAATAACAAAAAGGCTTTATTGCCTGGATGACACACACGGTCAATCCTAATCCATTCATCATTTCATCTCATTTTTTTGGCAGGGGGACATATATAGGCCTATCAGTGTATGCTTAAAGTGATACTGTCCCAGTTAGCCGCCAGCTGGTCTCATAGGACTCAATGTTAACTGCTAGCTTGGAGGTAAAATTTGCACTGCCATACCCAGAGAACGGTTGAAAGTACAGGAGAACAGTAAAAACCACATTATCTAACTCAAGGGGATGTGTAAAATAAGCTTATTTCCAAAAATGAACTTCTTACTGCAAGCAAACCGCTTCATTATTTTGGCTGAGGGTATACTAGGGTTGCCTGCTTATCACAGACTTGCAATCGCGATTCGATTTGCCGAAGGTATTGCACCACTAGGAGGGCGCAGCCTGGCTAATACTTAGGTGACTTTACAACATTGAGTCCTTTTCTAAAGGTGCTCATTGCACAAATAAGTGGTTTTATAATGTGATTAAAACATTAGGTTCAGTGTTTTTGTTGTCTTTATCTTGTTTTCTTGCTTTAATGTAGAGTTTCTCAACTGGGGCGTTGGCAGGCTTATGATGAGGTGAAGACTTGTGGTGAGGTCAAGGGGGCGTTTGTTCAAAAAAGGACAAATGTTTGGTGTCTTTAAAATGGTCTACCTGCCAAAAAAGTAAAGCATAAAAACATTCTCAAGAATCTTGAGGACTTTGTATGTATTTTTTTTTAAATTAACAATGCTACAAAACTTGCCAGATCTGGATAACAGGTTGACTGTGACATGCAAACCTCATTGTGGAAATAAATGACTTGTTTCTTGAATGTGACGTCTTCTGGTTATGAATTATTGCACATCATGATGTCATGTAAGGATTACGAGCAGGTTTGTTTTGAGTAGTTCTGGAAAGGCTTGAGGTCTCTTTAAGGTCGCGGCAGATTACGGAAAATTCAGCCCAGAAGAAGTACACATTCAGCACTGCAAGGGGTCATTTCAGATCAGAAGAAAGAGGGGGGGCGTGGTGGCTGTTTGGGTACAGTACGTCTCCTACAGCTGCAGGAGTCTAAACCAGGCTTTATGTTTAATTTTAACAAAAAAGGCTAAAGAAAAATTACAGAAGGCATGAGAATGAAAAAGCGTTTCATGTGGAATTAATTATCTTGTACAAAAGTGAGCACAGAGAGCACTGATGATGGCAACAGCCTGAAACGTCGGCTCTACTCTGCTCGAACAAAAATAAAATAACTCCTTGTGCTTGACCTTAGTGTTTTGTTTAGTGTGCGAACCTGCTCCAACTTTGTACTTTACTTTTTTGGGTCCACGCACTTACTTATTTTTCGAAACATCTAGAGCGCAACAATACCCTTTCCTCCTGAATTAATTATCTTGAACATTAAAGCAAAGAAGGCCTTGAAATATTTTGCCCATTGCTTCCCGAAAGTGAATGAAATCACTATACAGAGTTTTACAACGCTCCATTGCGTTGAAATGCAGCTGTTAACTGGAAAGGGAGGACAAAACAAAGACTGTAGGTTCCTTTAAGTCTCTTTTTAATAGTGTGTATCAGTGAGCCAGACAACCAGTCAGTCAAAACCGTTTCAGATTGTTCAGTTTTTTTCTTCTTTTCCCCCCCAAGAATGGTAGTGAGTGGAGCAAGGTACAAAACTCAGGGCAATGAGGGTGTGTGTGTGTGGGGAGAGGAGGTAATATTAACCTATTAATGACCTTTCAGCAGACACACTGTGCCGTCTGCTAAGGCAACAGAAAAAAAGTGTTCTCTAGGAGGTGACAAAATTACATCACAAAAAAAAAAAAAAAATCAGTGCCATCCTTACACAACCCTTTATACACACGCACACACTTACGCATACACACACATACATACAAACTGTCCGCACACACAGCAATAAGTAGGGAGAGGCTAGGGGTACTCACAGTTTAAACCTTTATATATTTTTATCTCTCCAAACTGAGAAAAAGCGCTTTTAAATAACAGACTATATTGTTAATCCTCACCTTCCCCATCTGTGTCCCTTTTCAGTCGGTAGTTCCAGCATTTCTTTTTTTTTTCCTCCCCTCACGTTCGGAACTGCTTTCAGAACAGTTGGTGATGAAGCATCACAATACAGACTCTTATTTTTTCTTTTTTCATTGCACATTCAACCCTCTTCACTTGGTAACAAAAGAAACACCGTACACTCGACTGTAGTGGTTTTTTTTTAAACCTTTTTACATGAACTCTTTCTGCCAGCTTTTTCACACAGACCTGACAATAGAGACCTTAATGTAAAAAAAGGAGAAATAAAATAAAACAACACTGCCTACATAAGGAATAGGATTCACTTTGTAATATAATATTAAAAATGGAGTTAGGGTGCAAAAAAACCTCAGAACAGGCAGAGCAGCAATAGAGAAGGCATGAAGAAAATGACGGAGCGGGGGGGTGGGGGTGTAGGGGGTTGGGGGTAACCTGGCAAGCCTGACAATAACATGACCTATGACATGTATAGTCTGGGCTTGCACCATAGGCAAAATCACTGTGCTAAACCCATTTGAATGACTCGCTAAATACAGATTCAGAACTATACTACACAAAGCTTTGTAATCCAAGGTCAGGTTCATGGTCTATGATTGGATTATGCCTTGTAGTGCAAGGCTAGACCAAACTGTCAGGCAAAAAAATCTAGGGATGAATTCAAGTAAATTGCGCCACTTTTTTCGCATATAAGCGAATTGCCCAAAGTGGACCAATTTACCTGAATACACCATATACTGTATATATTCTGCTGGTTTGGTCTAGTTTACGAGGCTGGGAAAAAAATAATATCCCATGTAGACTCTGGTCACGTGGTCTGATGCAGGCTCCCACAGAGGTACCGGTTTCAAGTACCTGGTTTACTAACTGATCAAGAGTCGTTAACTCACAGTCATTGGTAAGCCTCCTAACAGAAAAGCCCAATAGCTTTGCTGCACCAAGAGAATGAAACCAGGTGACCCTTCTATTAGGAGGTTTACCACTTGATTTTGAGTCAACGTACTCAGGGAAGTCACTAGACACCTGTACAGAGGTGTCAGTTCCGGGTTCAGAAAATAGAAACCCTGCCACAGTCACCTTCCAACACAAGTGACTTTCACTGAGTAGCTGATCTGGGGTGCATTTCTCGAAAGCGTAGTTGTTAGCAATTCACAACTTGAGAAGTTGCCAATAGGAAATTGCATTGCAACCAACAAAGTATTTAACCTAGTTAGCAACTTTGCTTTCAAGAAATGCACCCTGTATGCCTCAAGTTCTCATGATGATCAGCTTATTTAGAGCTGGTTGGATCAAATTGCGACAGGATTTTTACTTTAGGAAACCCTGCATTGACACATCATCATAACCCTGCATTCTGGAACGTACCCGATGGTGCAAAAGCCAAGCAAAGCCAGCCGTGAGTATTGTGAGCAGCACAGGGTCAGGTCAAACCAGGGGTGCATTTCTCGAAAGCATAGTTGCTAACTACTTTAGCTACTTTGTTGGTTGCAATGCAATTTCCCATTGGCAACTACCCAAGTTGCGAATTGCTAACAACTACGCTTTCGAGAAATGCACCCCAGGCCAACTCAAGACAGGCCTGTAGCCTACCATCTCTGCTGTTCTGCCAGTACAGTACCGTTTGATGGAGTGTCCGTTCTGTGTCCGTTAAATTCCAGAGAAACAATTAAAATGTTTAATTTCATAAAAATCAAGACGTCTCCACATCTAAGGGAAAGGAAGGAAATGAATAAGTGAATGAATAAATGAATGCTGTCCGTGCTTGATGCCATGTCCACATACAACAGTCTCCCTCTTTTTGTTTGTTTTATAGAACCAAAAAATATCTACTATGAGTGCATTAAGGGTAAATGTATGTTTGAATGTAACATGCTAACACTTTTAAATAATGCTACTCAATTGTTATCTTTGAGGACTGGGCTCCATAAATTTAAAAATTTAAAAACAAAAACAAATGAAAAAAAAAAACTTGTGAAAAACATTAAAACATTAGAACTATACACTAAAAAGATACTATTCAGGTCATGAACTGAAACAAAATTAAAAACAAAAAACAAACAAAAAAATACAGTATGACACATTAAAACATACAGTTTCTTTTTTTCTGTACACAACCCAAAAACTATACAAACGACCTTCAGGCATAATGCTGAAAGTACCTTGTATTATACAACTCTATAAACAGTCAAGGTTGACAAAAAACATTCTCTAGATAACCTGTACATGTGGGTGGGACAAATGCACTGTAGCCGTTTGCCCCACCCCCGCACACCCTACAAAAGGTAGTTCAAGCGAATATCTAAGAGTAATAGTAGCAGGCCATCAACACGGTTTATTATTGCAATGATGGTTGCGTGAGCTTCAGCCCAAAGAAGCAAGGCCCTGTGGGGAGGGGGGAAATAAAATAAAAACAAAAAGGGGGCAAAAACAGGGCCATTCAGTAAAATCAGGACATGAACCCGGAATTCAGTTGGAGGGAAACTGGAAAAATTTAAATCAGAGATGGAGTATGGAGGGGGATGGTTGTGTCAACTAAGCTTCTAGTTCATCCTCTGATGTTACTGGGTTATGGGTGTGTAGTAGACATGCCCACAGGAACAGCCATAGCAAAAGGGTGCAATGGAGGGAGGGGGCATGGGGGCTCAGATATTTTTTGGAGGAGTAATACAGTACTAAGATTTTTTTCCCCCTCCCCTCATCTTCCGATCCATAAACCAGTAGATTGAAAAATAAAATAAAATCAGTATACCGTAACAATGAACAGAAAATGGCATTCAAAGTTCTCTGCTATTTTAAGTAGGCTTGGTTACACCGCCAACAGTATCAAGGGTATTATATTCCACCCCTGCCCCGCCCGTCCATGTATGTGCATGTTCAGAATTATTTTGTTATCTCCCATTATTGTACTTTGTTGTTTTTAGGGCCCGTGCACCGGAGGTGCGTAGGACCCTATTTTTGTTTATGTTAATCTACCGTTTTTCGTTGGGTCAAACTGCGTCCCTCAAAGCATCACAGCTCGTTGGCTATTATGGAGGCAATGTTCTCAAATGTTTATTTTTTTTTGTTAATTAAATCTACCGTTGTTTTTTCCTCGTCAGGCCAAACTGTGTCGCCCTCAAAGCTTCAGCTCGTTGGCTATTTTGGAGGCGATGTTCTTGAAGGCGATGGACGTGCCGGATATCCGCTTGAAGCGCACGCCGTTGAGCGAGAGGCGGGGCAGCTTGCACACCTCCATCTCCCATTGGACCAGGCTATCCTGGCGTGCGTCGCCGTGCACACAGAAGAGCAGGAAGCGCTCGCGCTGCTCGTAGTCGCAGTTGTTGGCGTCGAGCACCTTGCGGATCTCGCGCATCATGTCCGCCGCCTCCATGGACGAGGTGGTCTTCATGCTCCAGGTGAAGCGCAGCGAGCGCGGCTTGGAGTCGCGGCAGTCCTCCTTGGGCTCGCCCGACGTGCTTCTGACGAGAAGGGAAGAGGAGAGCAAGAGGAGATTCATAAACATCATGTGGCAAAACATTGGCTAATTTATTTCCATTATCCTCACTTGACCGCTCTTGACCTGTGCTCGCGCTTCGCTGGCGCCCCGCCTCAGTGGAGAAAATTATGTTTGCTCGCTGTCAGACTAGCCATAACAGCTTTTGGGGGACATTTCCCCATTCGACATCCCGATTGCAAAGGAGAAAATGACGACATTTGAATTGCGCTTTTACGATACATTGAATTAAAGTTCCGTCGTCAATGACGTCTTGCGATGTCATCACGAAGCCACAAGAGAGGACGGGAGTTCAGATAATGGAAAGAACCCGTCGTCTCTTTTTGGACCTCATTCTGCCCATCATTCTGTTTGTCTGTCAATCACTCACTCCCTCACACGCTTTGACAAAGAAAACAGCAACGTGCTTCTGATGAGATAAAATGGGTTGATTCTGAAGTGTGTGCTCTAAATGCAGGGCTCTAAATTAAAAAAAAATCATTATCAGCCACAATGGCTTGTAGATGTTAATTTTACTAGGCAAACACACAATCACTAATGGGTCAAGGTGGCTAGTAGGTTGGTATTTTCTACTGTCAATTAAGAGCCCTGGAAGTATGCATCAAAATATTGTTTCGCTCTCTGGCACTCTGTCAATGTGTATGAGAGATTGGAGACAGACGTGCAAAATAAATGGGAAAAACACTGTGCAGTCATCTCAGCCTTGTAATTTCAACACCAATGTAGGCAGAGGAAACAAGTTAAGTCAACAAGACACACAAGCTCATTAAGATTTTTTTTCAGAAATGCATGCAGTACAGGCAAACATCAAAACCAAACAATATCCATCATCCACAGCAATCCAAGATTAACCTTAAGTTTGAAATGTTCCGAAACGAGATGCAGTATGTTTTCTACAAGTAGTAACCTAATAAGAGTTTCTTTGAATGGCAGGACAGAGATTTCTTGAGATGGCAAAGTAGAAAGTGGGTTGATTTTTAAGTTACATACAGTAGTTGATATATTTAAGAAAGGTCAAGTGGCTAAGGAAACACAAATGAACATATTCTAGACCCTAACCAAACCTGTCACCAATACTGCTGATACCAATGTATTCAAGTCATGAAATATTAAAGTAGCAAGTAATTCATTCAAGCTTTGCAGTACTCTCTTGGCATTCTGTAATATTTGCACTCAGAAAATACGGAGACCTAATACTTGACAGCCAGTGCGTTGTAACAAGTGAGTGTAAACAATATCAGCTATGACATTGGCCACTATGGGACTTCTGGTTTCACAAAAAAAAAAAAAATCACCAGCAGATAATAATTGTTGAAAAGGTTTTCATATAAAAAAAAACCCATCCAAAATATCTTGCAATGATTTCAGAAATTGCAGCAATGCAGCCAATGACTGTTGATAATTATCAGCTACAACACTGAGCAAAATATCAGGCTGAAGTTTTTAGCCATCAGTTCAACCCTAGCTGTGGCTTGGACTCTCTAGGAACTAGGCACAAGAAAGTGACTACAAGATAATCGCCAACCCGCCAGAACAGCATCCACAATGTAACAACATTCTCAGCTAATGGCTATGTTTTTAGCAAGCACATTAAGGCAGCTAACCGTTGTCAAAAAAGGCTTTTAGGATTCACCAGCCAAAAATCCAAAATACATGTATCAGTCAGTGTTTTTTTTTAATCCAACGTCATCAGTGCGGCCCCTAGATGGGGCTTTGGTAGATTGATTGATTAATTGATTGATTGATTGTTTACATTTATTGCCATTTTAGCAGCTATGGCTATAACATGGCCAATATAGATAGAAAAAACATCACATCACATTTACAAAACTAACAGCCATGTAAATAAAGAGATTAATTAAGATTTCTTTTTAACATCAATACATTCTAAGAAATTCAAAACCTTTAAAGGTGGAACCTTATTAAAAATATCAAAAAGAGTATCTTTTTTTAAAAAAACTGCTGCCTTTTCCGATTGGGCTTGGGAGATTGTAACTAGGCACACAGGGGACTGTAAAGGCTCACCTCAGGCTGTCAGTCCTGGCCCTGGCCTCCCCCTCACTGGGAACCCTTGGAAGCAACCAGTTAGACAGTTCAATCCACACGCAAGGCAAGGGGAAAAACAACAAGGGCATTGACATGCATTGGCATACAAGGACACACACACGTGCACGAACGCACGCACACGCGCACGCGCACGCGCACACACACACACACACACACACGCACACACGCACACACGCACACACGCACACACGAACACACGCACACACGAACACTTGAAAGTTGGAACTAAGAAATCCTGAGTGAATGCATCCTCTTCACATTGTATTTGTTGTGTGTGTGTGTGTGTGTGTGTGTATGTATTGTCTAAAGTGCATTTAGTTCAGGGAATTCTCAATCCATGAGACCATAAATGAAGAAGGCATGTGTGAAATATTACAGACAGCATACAGAACACAACCATTAAAATGAAGTACATTTGAAGCTAGTGAATGGATAAAGCAACCATCACCCAGCTAGTCATTTTTTTCTTTGATATGTGATGGGATTGATTAGCTTAAATTCACTTCCAATATTTAAAAGAGAACACTACTACAATCTGTAGAAAATGTAATATTAAAAGTAATATTTTATCTGTAAACATCCATGAACTTCATCTACAGGAACCTACATCACAGATGTCCACTTGACCCACACAAGCACACAAACAGACACATAGACACACACACACACGCAAGATGCAGGTTGACAGAATCAGGGTTAAATTTCTTCAGGGGTCACAGGAACAACGGCAACCTCATTAGGGATCGGGTCACAGGGAGAAGGGGAGGGGCTTGGGAACGATTAAGGGAGAGTGGGTGTGGCTTTGTCCTACCTCGGATTGACCCTGAAAGAGAGAGTTCTAGAACAAAAGGAAAAAAAGAAAAGCAATCTTAAAGTGGCAGCTTTTTTGATATTTTAAAAAAGCTTTGGGAGAGGGGTTTTAGCAACCTGGTTCTTGCCAGAGAGATGTTGTTCCACCTAGCTCCACATGCACATGGGTTGCATTCCAATATGCAGACTTCCGTCCTTCCTTGCTCACTTGCCTGCTTGTGACCTCATGACGACGTAACCGACGACAGAAAATGAATTCAATATCTTGCAAAAGCACAATTCTAATGTAATTTCCTCATTTGCAATTGGGATGCTCAATGAAGAACAGTCCCCTAAAAATTGTTGTGGCTAGCCTGACAGCGGTGAAACTTTATTGTTTTCTCCATGGAGGCACAAGCACAAGTGGAAGACGCAGTGGTGTAGTCTACTTTGTTATGGTGGGTATACTGTATATTTGAGAATTTTTTGAAGTGGGTATACTGTATATATTTGTGCTATTCAAAACAATGGATCAATCAATTTTAAGTGGGTATACTGAAATCCCTGAAATTTAGAAGTGGGTATACTCCGTATACCTGCGTTCTACGTAGACTACACCACTGGCAGGACAGGAGTCAACATATTGGAATGCACATATAGTGTTCAACTGAATATTTGGAACAGGGAAGCAACATTCAGCTGATGAGAGTCAAGTTAGGTTTTTTCGTGTAAACTGAGGAATTTTCTTGGAAAGAAATGAGTTTGCTGTGAGAACAAAAATACTAAAAACGTACGAGTCTCATGATTGTCTAGTTTGCAGTTTGAATGCTCTGCATGACATGATGTATGCCTCTGTATGACATGACATCATAGTGCTTTACATCAATGCAGATGGAGAGGGAACGTACTTATGCCTCTTTTCCACTGCCGGTTTTCTAGTAGGCCTACAGCTTGACACCAAAACTGATTGAGCTGTGTCATGCCAATTCAAAAAGCAAAAAAATAGCAGATGAGTTGCTCTGTGTCGAGCTGTAGACCTACCAGAAAAAACAGTGGCAAAGAGGCATAATAGTGTTTTCAGGCCAACAGAGAACTGCGCTGTGCTGATTACCGCACATAATCTCGAACCAATTGAAGTGTCTGTGCTGAAAGTGAGAGCGCTTGGGAAAGAAAACACAAGCTTCAGCAGGTCCAAACGTCAGCAGGTTCAACCAGGTCACACTGGATGAAGTAAATAACGACAATGGTATGAAGGCAGCCCATTCAAAGTTAAGCGCTTTGGTTCCCCAGTGTAACTGGTTCGAGTAACCAGCGCTGACACTGTTCTGGTCGGCCTGAAAATGGCTAAGGTGGGAAAAATGGCCGACACCCTGTGACTTGTTGCACTTCAGACACTTCTACAAGCAGTAGAGTATTTGAATACAAATGCAACATGTACGCAAATTCTGTGGTCACTTGCTCCTTGTGGACAATGCCGCCAACAGCCTCTCACACATGACCCCATACACACACATGATTGAGAAGTCCTTAGAAGTGATCTTTCCACTATGAATAACATTATCTACAACACTGTTGTATACTGTGTAAGAACCAAGTCAGTGAGTTTGCCGGATTGTCTACGCACCTGCACAACAATTTGGAGAAAACATTATACACACTAAATTTTATTTCCAGTTTGTGGAGTAACATCGTGTTACTGCCCTGAAGAAGGCACTCATGCCGCTACGTGTGGGTCTTGTTTTTAATATGTCCATATAGGACCTGTCATATTAATAAAGACATTTTAATTCGGAGTGCCTTAGTCAGAGAATTTACTAATTTTTTGACACTAAATTTTATATTGTGTAATAATGATGACAAAGTCTGTGAGTTGTGAGTAACAAAGCCGGTTTTGTCCCTGCACCTGCGCACAAACTTGGAGGTTATATTTTCACAATAAATACATTATCTACACGATATTTTATATTGTGTAAGAGCTAAGTCAGTGAGTATGCCGGTTTGTCCTCGTACCTGCGCACAAACTTGGAGGTGATCTTGCTGATGATGCCGGTGCCGCGCCGGGCCTGGGCCAGGGCGCCCGTGTCGTGCGAGAGGGTGGGCGAGGCGGGCGGCCCGTTGTAGGTGGCGCTGCGCCGGTCGCGCAGCTGGCCACCGTGGAAGGTGCTACGGCTGGAGGTGCCCCTGGGGAAGCGCGTGCGGTCCGGCGTACTGCTGCTGATGCTGTGGGCCGACGGGGAGGCCGTGGGGGCCCGGGCATTGGTGCTGCAGAGAGAGAGAGAGAGAGAGAGAGAGAGAGAGAGAGAGAGAGAGAGAGAGAGAGATGTCATTTGCTGTATGTGTGCTGATGCTGTGGGCTGACGGGTAGGCCGTGGGGGTGCACAAGTTGGTACAGGAGGAGATAGAGAAAGAAAGACAGACAGAGAGAGAGAGAGAGGGACAGGCAGGTGGAGGGGGAGGTCGTTGGGGTGTGGCCATACTGAAGATGGGCTGGGCGAGAAGAAGAGACGGTTCAAGACAAATGTGGAAGCCAGCATTTCAGTTCAATTAAAAGAGAAAGGAAATCCCATGGGGACGCATGTGCTGTTACTGTTGAGGGAGAAGGGAGACACACAAGTGTAAAACTCAGAGGCCAACACCTCAGTAAAACTGACTGAGAGAAGAGCGCTGAGAAAAAAAGGAGACCCAGGACAGCTGTGTGTGTGTGTGTGTGTGTGTGCGTGTGCGTGTGCGTGTGCGTGTGTGTGTGGAGGGGGTGTTTGGTGAACACATGTAGTCCCACAACCAAGGAAGACCTGGCTCAGTAGTAATCCAGGTTAGGTTAACCTTGAGGTAGTGATAAATCACCTAATAGAAGAGCCTGGAGTCCTCATTTTCTGAAATACATGGTACCTGTGGACTATCCGTTGACAGATTTAGTGTAGGTTAACCTAGGTAGGTTTATCACTTAACCATATGCACATAACCCAAGACACAGGCTTGTTGTGACAGCCAAGCGTATATATGAAGAATTCTTTTCCCAAATGAGATATATCCATTTTATAGAATGTTGACATTGAAATTGACATTTTTGTATTGGGAATTCCATTGAATTGCATTGCAAAATGCATTTTTATAGAGGTTTAAAAGTAGGTTCTCAAAACATTTGAATGGCAAGAATTCACACATAGATGATAGCATAGGCGCCGTCTTCATGTCAACATTGGGGGGGCAGATTTTCTTCGGGGGGGGTTATTGCGTGACGTCAACGTTACCTCTGTGTTTCAGTGGCGCATTTGCACGGCATTTAGCCAGGTCCGTTATTTACTGAATAACTGAATAGCATAGGCCTATAGCCTACAGACATTAAGACCGTTAATAGGCTACTTGGTTACCATAAAGACGTTTAGGACTAGATAAACAGTTGGCAAATTTCAAAGTAGGAAAGTTCTCTGGAGCATCTGAGGAAGATTATTCTCTGCTTTTATTTTGAGCAGTGCCGAGGATGCCACATCTTCGTCTCCGATGAAGAGGTCAATTCGAAACGTTAGTTTGACACTGCTCTAAATAAAAGCAGAGAATAATCTTCCTCAGATGCTCCGGAGAACCTTCCTACTTTGAAATCTGCCAACGCGCTCCAGTGGTCTTACCTAGGCTACCTTGAACTCAGCCTTCCCGTGACGCACCAGATTGCGAAGAGCAGGAGCGCGACACCTTTTCCACGTTGGCAGAATGTTGGTGGCATATCCTACTTGATTAACAAACGCGAAAGCGCATGGGCCACTTCAGATAGCATGTTGTGCATAGACAACAAACATGCAAGGAATATTTTTGGGAATTAGATTATGTTTAGTGCGAACTGCGAATTAAACCTGTCTTAATCTTGCAACCATAGTCTCCATAATTTTCGCCAGAAATTATATAAACGGTGCGCAATCACACAATCAGAATCGCAGATGTGGATGTGCGCGGGACTATTGTATTATCACTGGACATCTATATTCGACCAAACAGGTGGAATTATTACGCAGCAAATCAGACATAGCGTGCAATCTGGGGTTCAACTTGTCAACAACGTATTGTCAACCATTGGAATAGGCCCATTGCAATGAAAACTGAACAGGGGCGGGTCATGTCTGATCATAATATTTTAGATTAGGCTACGTGTCATTCAAAGCTAGGATAGTATTTGTTTAGTTGTGAGAACACGCTTACCTCCTTGTCATGGTTGGAGTGATACAGCCGTTATTGAGATGGAGTTAAATAGGCTACAAAATAGTTAGGCCTTTTTATAGACACCAGAAAATAAATGTTCATGTGGCCGACAAACCAAACAAAGTTGACAACTCTCAACTGGCAACGGGAATCCAACCTCGAATGAATTAATCTCGCTCTGTTACACTTCAGCAGCGAAGCCCAGAACAATGCTTGCACCGCACTTTAACACGAAGCCATACTAATCACCTTTGCTCTCATTAAGGACTGGCTTAAATACACACATTTCTGAGGGACAGTATAATTTTTCACTTAGGCCTATTCAAATTCATCACTTTACCTATGCTGCGCAGCCTGCAGTTCCTTAAACTTCCTGGACCATCGCAAACAAAAATCGCCAGTGCGAATACAATAATCAAGCAAACACATAACACAACATTGTCCATGTACGTACGCTATAGTCTTCACAAATAATAACATGTTGGTCAACATTCCCACTCCTTTCTCTGCCCAAAGAGGATGGCGTTCTGCCACTCAAGTAGGCTATGCGCGCTCCCGCCGATTGGCCATGACCGACGCTGCAGATGTAGCCTATTCCCTGTGCGTGCTCGCTCGTACCGACATTTCAAACACAAATTTGTTCATGAATTCACCGTTTGTGAGGTTTTTTAAAATAAATAAATAAATGAGACAGTGAGAAAGGGGATAGGCTACATACTTCACATTCTCATAGTGGGTTTAAATCATCAGTGAAATCAGCTGTTTTAACGTGTCATTATTGGGGTGTTTTTGCCCCTCCAACTTTATGATTGGGGGGGCAAAAAGGCCCGTGCCCCCCCATAGTCGGCGCCAGTGGATGATAGGACTTCTTAACAGTCAATTCCAATATTAAAATGCAAAAAGTTAAAATTGGTCGATATAGCGTTTTGGAAAAGAGCTCTTCATATGTATATATGGCCTCACCCTTTATATTCCGTGTTGTCGTCGATGGGCGGCAGGGGGGACTTGACGGGGTGGCCTGAGGCCGACATAGACTTGATGTGACGCGGCCGTGTGGAGGCCAGCGCCGAGGACGTGCCTGAGGAAGGGGACGCACCGCTCGCCGAGGCCGACATCTCTGTTAGACTGGGGGGAGAGAGAGAGAGAGAGATTAGGAAAATGAAGACTTTCGAGGCATAGAGAACTTTGCTAGTGCACTGCACAGTTAGTATACAAACAGGGCCGTTTGTAGAGGCTGTGTCACAGCACGGCTACAGCTTACACCACAGAAGGTCTACATTTACAGAGTGTACACTCACCACATTTCAAGGTGGTACTGCACTCTAGGGGCGCCAACGGGCGAGTGCAGACTCCATTCGAAATGAATTGACTGCACTCAGAGCCGACTGCGCTCTTACGACAGCGCCCTCTAGGTGAACTGCAGGCATGGATCGAGTGAGTGAACACTCTGTAACTGTAGACCTTCTGTGGTGCAAGCTGAAGCCGTGCCGTGACGCAGCCTCTACAAACGGCCCTGTTTGTAAACTAACTGTGCACTAGCAAAGTTCTTCTTGCCTTGTTTTACATGTCAACAACCCCACAACTCTGCGGAATGAAGTGTTGAGCAACTTTGAGCCTCGTAAATTGGTGGAAAGTAGAGATTTATAATGATGGCTAAACAGGTGCTGGTCCATCACAGCAGAAGCTAAATTTCACCTAGCTCTGGATTTCTGACTAGCGTTCGGACTTCGGAATGCAGGGGACCTTTGGAGGTGAGGTATGAGGCAAAAGTTAGGGCTCAACATCACGTTTTAACACAACGTAAGCCATTTCACACCGGATTATCCCTTTAAATCCAGATACAGTCTACAGTGGATGGAAACTGCAAACAAAATATTTGAGTGTGTGCACTTATGTCCTCTTACAGCATGTGTATGTTCATGCAAGTGTGTGTGTGTGTGTGTGTGTGTGTGCGCGCGTCGGGCCTTGACATTAACTTTTTCACCCACCAGCCACTGCGGCTAGTGGTTTTCCCGAGTCACTAGCCATTCAGGTATTCAACTAGCCACCTATTTTGTAGCGTTTTTTTTCTTTATCATGATAGCGTAGGTCTAACCTCGTCTAAGATGAGGTGCTAAAGCATGATGAGTGTATAGCTTTCTACATGGAAGTATATCAAGCAAATAGAAACTGAGTTACTGAGCTTTTTCTTGAACGTAAATACAAACAATTGATACACAAGGGACAAACAATAGAATATAGGCCATGATGCGTATGTAATACCAAGGAATAAGCTTCCAGCCAAATTGGCTAGTGACACTGAAAGTATTACTAGCCACAGCCAAGTTTTACCAGCATTTGGCCGGTTGGCTAGTGCCAGTGTCAAGCCCTGGACTGCGTGTGTGTGTGTGTGGAGCTTACCTGCTGTCTTTCCCATTGGGGATGGCAGAGTGTCGATCTGTGCTGGAGCGCTCACACACGTACGTGTTCCTGCGCGTCATCGCTCCTGCGGCACTGCTCTGCTCAAACAGACAAATAAAAACACACATTGTCAACATACATTTAGATTTAAAAACACCACCTGAGATCTGTTTCAACATAAATAAAATACAACTTGATAAATGGTTCTGGTGTCTGTCCTTTCCTCGGCATGTTCATTCGTCCTTTGATTTCTGCCTTTCTGTCTTTGCTGTCTGCTGGCCTCCTCCCTAACCCCTGAGGAGGTGGTACTCGTCCCTTACCCCTGAGGAGGTGGTACTCGTCCCTAACCCCTGAGGAGGTGGTACTCGTCCCTAACCCCTGAGGAGGTGGTACTCGTCCCTTACCCCTGAGGAGGTGGTACTCGTCCCTTACCCCTGAGGAGGTGGTACTCGTCCCTAACCCCTGAGGAGGTGGTACTCGTCCCTTACCCCTGAGGAGGTGGTACTCGTCCCTTACCCCTGAGGAGGTGGTACTCGTCCCTTACCCCTGAGGAGGTGGTACTCGTCCCTTACCCCTGAGGCGGTGGTACTTCTCCCCTTACCCCTGAGGAGGTGATGCTTCTCCTTACCCCTGAGGAGGTGGTACTCGTCCCTTACCCCTGAGGCGGTGGTGCTTCTCCCCTACCCCTGAGGCGGTGGTACTTCTCCCCTTACCCCTGAGGAGGTGATGCTTCTCCTTACCCCTGAGGAGGTGGTACTCGTCCCTTACCCCTGAGGCGGTGGTGCTTCTCCCCTACCCCTGAGGCGGTGGTGCTTCTCCCCTACCCCTGAGGAGGTGGTACTTCTCCCTTACCCCTGAGGCGGTGGTGCTCCTGCGGTGCTCCTGGGCCACCAGTGGCGAGGCGGCCATCTCCCCCTTGGAGCTGGAGGTGGGCAGCTTGCGGGTCGTGTCCCACTCCTCCTTCTTCTCCCCCTCCACGCTGTTGGCCTGCGCTCGCTTGGTGTAGGACACTGCCGGAGGGATAGAGGGCGCCACTGTGGAGATGGGGAAAAAAAAAGAGACAAGAACCCATGATGTGAGTGACTAAGGAGAGGGTGGAACAGGAAAGGAAACTAAATCACAATTAGAAGACATATTAAAAGGCATATTATCATTTACTTTCTAATGAAATTTAATTTATTTTTTTCTTACTATTATTACTAGCCTCATAAAAGATGGTATCCAGTCATAGCCATGTCAACAACCATCATTTATCTTTAATCATCGAAGTGTACATTGGAGTAGGTTGATTAACATTTGGTAGTGTACCATGGTTTTAACAATACAAAAAAACAAGATGTAATACTGTAATATGTATTTTTGAAATTGTCTAGCTGTTTTTTTCTACAGGAATGTATTCTGAGTGATCTCTTTCCTCATTGGCTGACATTTCTATGCCTTGTGGCATTGTGATTTAGACTCGCGAGCCATCCTACGTACTTCCGCCAAAGGATTGGCTCCACTACTGTAGTCTGGCCGTGCTTCTCTGTGGAGTGCCTGGAGCAGTAGAATTTTGATCGCAACGCCCCCCCAGAAAACAGCCAATAATCGAATACGCCCCCCACGTGGGGGCGAAAGGGGGAGGACGCTCGTGACAATGACGTACACATCTGCGCCAGAGCCATTGGTCTGCCCTATGTTGTTGTTGAGTAACTGCCAGCGATTGGGTGAATTTTAAACCATAACTGAATGCAAACTTCCTGCTTCCTACAATCGCTTCAGAGCAAAGAAATGCCAGACCATAAATACGAAGTGAAATGGTAGTATTATGGGATGGTCAGGACCAGGCTAATTGTGATTGGTCCTGACTGGAGAGATCGTTTTCTCATTGGCTGACATTGCTATGCCTGAAACTGTGATTGGTCCAGACTGGAGTACTTATCACCCTTGTGACATCATGGTGTCAGGAAAGGGCTCGCCATGATGACTAATCCTGACATATCGGGTGGATTCCAATATGCGGACTTCCGTCCTCCCTTGCTCACTTGCCTGCTTGTGACCTCATGATGACGTCACAGACGACAGTAATAATCAAATATCTTGCAAAAGCACTATTCCAATATCATTTCCTCATCTGTAATCGGGATGTTGAATGAAGAACAGTCCCTCAAAAATTGTTGTGGCAAGGCTGACAGCGCGGAAACGTTATTGTTTTCCCCACTGGGGAGGGACGTCAGCGAAGCACGAGGCCACAAGCACAACGCGAGGAAGGGAGTTTGGATAATGGAATGGACGGACCCTATGACTAATCTTTTCGATATCTCCCACCATCTTTCCCAGGGCATGAGTCATGCTGGCCATGTACTGCATCATGCTGCATAGACATTAATAGCATCCATTTCCGGACTGCTTGCAGGTGGCGTGTTGTTAATGTATGGCTTCTTTGTTGGTCCCCGTCTCTCACTACCTCATGTGATTGAGACTCTAGGAAGTGGATAGTACTTAGAAATCATCCACGTCTTGCCATATACGAGTCATACAATATTCAGTGCTTTAATGTTTACACTATACTGGCCAAACAGTTGCCCACACACCCAAACATAAAACTCATCCTGATCTTGAAGCCATGCGGAAGATCATGCTTACTGGTGTCCATGGATTGGAAGTAGTGGTGGAAGCCCTCCCTACCTGGGCAACAGGTCTAGGTTTGGCCTGGTATTGGCCCACTGCAGCATAAATGTGACCAGTCACATGGCAACAGGCCACAAGTAGGTCCAGGGGGTACATTGAGTTCATTGAGGTGATTATGAAAGTGTACGCTTTACAATGATCCCTCACATGGCTATCTAGTAATAGCTGAAAAATGTGTGGCCTTTTGAATGCGTTTACTTCCTAAAGTAGAAAACAGTAGTACAGTATAATAGAATCTACTTGTTAAAGTCCATAGAAAAGACATTAAGTTAGCACTTTTATCTCAGTTGATGCCAATGGCGCTTACGTGTCATTTTGGATTCTACTGTTCCGTACCAATGATGCTAATGAGTTAAAGACAAAAGGCATGCTAAAGCAAGCCAATACTGCTCTCTGAAGTACTGAGTAACTTCCTGAAGACCTGGCTCATTCTGAAACAAAACGAAGATCACAACAAAAAGAAAAGTAATCTTTGTTGATGATGTTCTCAGTTTTCCTCTGAGGGATATGTGGCCTGCTTCCATGTGACTGGTCACAAATGCCTCCTGGGGCTAGACTTTAGGTTCATGTACCAGGTTTGGCTCACAATATAAAATGAGGATATGTTAGATATGTTATATATGAACTATACCAGTGATGACCGCTCGGGGCAAACCGTCACTAGGGCATAGGAATATTCCATGTAACCTTAGCAACGATTAGTTTGATAAAAAATCACCTACTGAACCAGCAAGAAGTGGTCCTTCGGGCTGTGTGTGTCTGGTAATAATGTTTACTAGTAGATACTAAAGGGAGCAACACAACAATTTACACAGTTAAAACGGATTTCTTCAGTCTCATTGTGAATGTGTATAGTAATAACAGATAGAAGAAATCCTTCATTCCCTCGGCTGTAGCCCTACTCATCACAAGATGAACATTACCAGCTATCCAGCCCGAACATACATGTATTGGCTTGTCTTGCTTTGTCAGGTCTTGTTTAATGTCCATGAGCCATGCCAAAAGACAATTTTCTGTTTCATGTGTAACTGACAATAAAGTGTCATCTTATCTTATCTTATATTGTACAGTACATGTGAATGGTGACAACAAAAGGTATTATCTTCGATGACATGCTCATGGACAGTCATGGGTAAGATGGACAGTCATGGGTAAGCGGTTAGGTAGGGCGTCAGACTTGCATTCCAAAGGTTGCCGTTTCGACTCCCGACCCGTCAGGTTGGTGGTGGGAGTAACTAACCAGTGCTCTCCCCCATCCTCCTCCATGACCGAGGTACCCCGAGCATGGTACCGTCCTGCTGCACTGCTCCCTTGGGGCGCCATTGGGGGCTGCCCCCTTGCACGGGTGAGGCATAAATGCAATTTCGTTGTGTGCAATGTGCAGTGTTCACTTGTGTGCTGTGGAGTGCTGTGTCACAATGACAACGGGAGTTGGCGTTTCCCAGTTGGGCTTTCACTTCCCTTCACTCACCGTATTCGCTGTAGCGCCGCTGCTTCTGGCTGGCGGACGTGCTGCGCTGGACTTTGGAGGAGGCGGTGTGCGCTGGGGACTGGGAGGTGCTGTTCAGCTCGCTGTTGGGCCGGCCCCTCTGGCACAGGTTCAGGCTGGACTGCGACTCGCTCCCCTCAAACTGGACACGTGCAAATGGACATGATGGGCGATCAGTCAGTCAGTCAACAGCCACCATGCAGCTCAAATATTTCAATATGAATAATGTCCATCACATTTGTTCATTCATTCATTCATTCACTCATTCACTCATTCATTCACTCATTCATTCACACAAGATACAAGGCTTTCATTGGTCACAGAAAGTACTAGAAACTACTACTTCTAATGTAGTGAAAATTTTGTAAATTCATGAATTTATCAATTAATTGATTGATTGATTGATTCATTCATTCATTCGCAACGAGAAGTACCCATCATTTTGTTTCAAATATATTTATTGTGAAACATTTCTTTCAAGGCACTTTGTTTGACATTTACATGTTTCCTTTTTAAGAAAAAGTCTGACACATACATAAACAACAAAAAAGGTATAGCAACAATATCTATAAATAAAATAGGGACAATAAAAACAAATGACAATAACATTAAAAGTACTGAAAATAAAAACAAAAACACATTAAGTGACAGTGTCCTGCTGTAAAGAGATTAAGTAACAGCTCCAAGAGCTACAGGACTACAACCCCCCTATCCCCCCACCCCCCCCCAGGAGTGCTACGCTGTGGTCATATTAGTCAGTTATTGAATGAAGGTAAGAGACTAATGGCTCCCAAGTTTTTTCAAACTCTCTCAGTTTTTCTTTTAAGATGCATCTAATTCTTTCCAGGTGAAGAGTGTCGGTCAGGTCTGAAAGCCAGTGCTTAAATGAGGGCACCTCTTTGTCCTTCCAATGTAAAAGGATCAGCTTCTTGGCCGTTATGACACCATATGACAGGAGACGCTGTTGTGCTACATTAAGCTTTAAGAGCTCATCAGATATTCCCAGAATGATCAGAACAGGATCTGGGATTATTTGGATTTCCAGAATCCTAGACAGGAAATTAAATATGTCACCCCAATATTTTTTGTAGTTTATGACATAGGGCATAACTATGTGATAAGGTAGCCTCAGCGCATTCACATTTCTCGCACAATGGCGATATGTCTGGGAATATTTTATGTAACTTGACCTTGGAGTAATGTAGCCTATGTAGAATTTTAAATTGTATCAGACAGTGTCGGGTGTTAATGGAACAGTCATGTATATGTTCAAGGCATTCTTCCCACACATACTGAGGTATTTGGGTTCCAAGCTCCGTTTCCCATTTGTCTTTTAGGGCTTCCGTTTTGGGAGAACTCATGTTCAGCAATGTGCCATACAGTTGAGAGATAATGGAGTGTGACCTGGCAAACATTTTAATGGAGATCTCCAAAGCATTGGGTGCTACCGTTTCAAAATCCGGGAGATGTGTTTTGACATAGTTCCTAATCTGGAGGTATCTGAAGAAATGATTCTTTGGCAACTTAAATTTCTCCTGGAGTTGTTGAAAAGAGGCAAAAGTACCCTTAATGTACAAGTCCCCAATGTTTCTTATTCCAGACTCCCTCCACACATTGAACGCTCCATCTAAGGTGGAGGGGGTGAATGTCGGGTTGGCCGCTACTGGCAACAGAGAGGACAGCACACCAAGATTGAAATGTTTTCTCATTTGTTTCCATGTCCTTATCGTATCATGAATTATAGGGTTGTTCTTGTAATATGTTTTGCTGACCTTCACAGGTGCTAGTAAAACTGCTCTTATTGAGTATGGTAAACAGTCTTCACGCTCCATCTCCAACCCATTGAAAGGTGAAGGGGCATCCTCCAACCAGTGTGCGATAGAGCGCAACCCAGCAGCCCAATAGTAGTGCTTGAAGTCCGGTAGTGCTAGCCCTCCAACAGGTTTATGCTTACATAGGTGTTCCTTTTTAATTCTGTGTGCTTTGTAATTCCATATAAATGGAAGAACGATGGAGTCTATTTTCTTAAAGAAAGATTTAGTGAGAAATATAGGCAGGTTTTGAAAAAGGTAAAGTATCTGAGGGAGAAAGATCATTTTGATGGCATTGACCCTTCCCAAAAGGGAAATTGGCAGCGTTCTCCAAAACTGAATGTTGTGTTCCAGTTTTCTTAGCAAGGCCGGAAAATTGGCCTTATAAAGGGCATTGTAGTTCTTGGTGATTGTCACTCCTAAATAAGTTAAGCTGTCATGGACCACCCGTAGAGGGAGCTGTTTAAGCCACTCCTGGTCTCCCAGTCGTATTGGTAGCAGCTCACTTTTACCCCAATTAATCCTATACCCAGAAAAGGTTCCAAACATGCTAAACACGTCCAATACTTCAGGAATGGTTACTGATGGTTCTGTGATATATAACAATATGTCATCCGCATACAAAGAGATCTTGTTTTTAGTGCATTCTGTGTCGTAGCCATGAATGCCAGGATGTGCACGAATAGTTTCCGCAAGCGGCTCTATGGCTAGGGCGAAGAGTAGTGGGCTAAGTGGACAGCCCTGTCTAGTACCTCTACCCAGCTGAAATGGGGCAGACAGTGTCCGATTTGTAAGTATTTTAGCACAAGGATTATTATACAGTAGCTTGATCCAGGACAGAAAGGTGTGACCACATCCAAACTTTTCCAGGACCGCAAAGAGGTAGGGAAATTCCACCCGGTCAAAGGCCTTTTCAGCATCTAGGCTAAGGATGACAAGGTCTTGTGTGGGTGGTCTGTTACAGTGCATGACATTGAGGACACGTCTTAGGTTGTAAAAGGAGTTTCTATTTGGAATAAACCCTGTTTGGTCTGGATGCACTAATTTGCCCATAAAGGCATTAAGCCTCTTGGCTAGCGTCTTAGCTAGAATTTTTTGGTCAGTGTTTAATAAGGAAATTGGCCTATATGAGCCCACTTCCTCTGGGTCCTTTCCTTTTTTTAATAGCAAAGTGATGGTAGCTTCAGTTAGAGTTTGGGGTAGCACACCATCCTCATATGACCGTGTGTATAAAGCACGCAGGTATGGAACCAACAATAGTCCAAATTTTTTGTAAATCTCATTACTAAGCCCATCAGGGCCTGGGCTTTTACCATTGTTTAGTGATTTAATAGTTGCTAATAGCTCCTCACAGCTAATGTCTGCATTTAAGATATCACGCTCTGTTTCGCTTAAGTATGGGAGGTTACATTTATCCAGAAATGACTGTGTCACGTCCGGAGATGTATTATGTTCAGATGTGTATAGATTTTTGTAGAATTGTGTGAATCTGTCATTAATGTCTTTATGTGAAGTCAGGGCAGTTCCCGTTCCTGAGTTGATTTTATGAATTGCTCTGCCATTTTCAATTTTACGCAATTGTCTTGCAAGTAATTTATGCCGGTTTATCACCAAATTCAAAATGTTTTTGTTTAGCAAAAACAAAGGCTCTGCTAATCTTATCAGACAGTATTTTATTCAGCTCGTATTTGGCGCAGAGATCTTCGTGTGTTTTTCCAGAGAGGGTTGTTGAGCATTTTCCCTGTCCAACTGATTAATTTGTTTTTCTAATTCTATTTGGTGTTCCTTATTACTCTTCTTGAGGGATGCTTGGAAAGAGATAACACAGCCTCTGAAATATGCCTTAAAGGTTTCCCACAATAATGTGGGTGAAACGTCATCTTTATCATTCGTTTCAAAAAAGAGTTTTATGTGCGTTTCTAGGTATTCACAGAACTTGGTGTTTGTAAGTAGTTCAGGGTTGAATCTCCAAGTTTTTTTGGGTGGGTAAATGCCCCAGGGAGTTTAATTGAAATGACACTGGACTATGGTCAGAAATAATAATGTTGTGGTATTTGGCATTATAACAATAGGGCAGCAATTTGCCATCAACTAGGAAGAAGTCTATTCTTGAGTAGACATTGTGTACTCTGGAATGAAAGGAATATTCCCTACCTGAAGAGTTAGAGAGCCGCCAAACATCAGCAAGATTCATATTCTTTGTGTATGACCTAAGGAGATCGCATGCCTTTGATGGTTCTATTCTAGTGGTTGAGGATCTATCCAAGTATGTGTCCCAAACAAAATTAAAATCTCCACCAAGGACTAGGTTAGTGTTGGAAATGTCTGGGATTAAATTTAGGACTTTTCTAAAAAATTCTGGGTCATCATGGTTTGGACCGTATACATTCAGTAAGGTCATTGGGGTGGAATGAATTTCCCCCACAACAATTACATACCTCCCATCCTTGTCAGCAATAGTGGACAGTTGTTTAAAAGGAACCCCCCGTCGGATAAGAATAGCTGCACCTCTAGCTTTAAGGGAAAAATTAGAATGGTAAATTTGCTGTAGCCATCTGCATCTAAGTCTTCCATGTGAGTCGTTCTTTAGGTGCGTTTCTTGTAGAAAGATAATATCTGCTTGTAATGACTTAAGATGAGCAAGCACTTTACCTCTCTTAACTGGTTCATTAATACCATTCACATTCCAAGAGCAGAAATTTAAGTTGCCACAGATATTTCCAAGCTGTGACCCAGCATGCATTATGTGGGCAGGATGAAGACATACCTTAGTCCGTTCCTTTTCCTAGTTTGGTAGTACATATGACCATAAACTAAATAGCTCTCCTTCCCACCCTCCCCCCTCAGAAACATATAGACACATAGAAAATAATAACACTAATAATAATAAAATAATATATAGATATTGTCAGCCTAACAGTTAGTGCAAGATAAGAACCTTCCAAAAAAGAGTCTACTCTCTTAAGTGAACAACTAACAGTAATTAACTCTTCATTCTAATAGCTCTGCAGTTATATAATTCCTAACCAAACAACTTTTAAATCAAATTAAATGTTGTGGATCCTCTTAAGGATACAAAGAACAATAGGCCTGTGCAATCTTCAAGAATAGAAATGACCTTTGAAACTCACTCGTTTTCCCTCCCTCTCCCTCTCGTTCCCTTACTTTTGTAAAAAAAATAAAAATAAATAAAATAAAAAGGAATGTCACTGAGGGTAAGAGAATAGCAAGGATACAAATGCCAATATATGCATGTGTAATCTTAAAAAAAAATAGAAATGACCTTTAAACTTTAACTTGTTTTTTCTCTCTCTCTTCCCTTTGTAAACAAAAAATAAAATAAAAAAAAACCAAGCAATTGTCACTGGAGGTAAGAGAGTAGTGGTGAGGTTACCCAATAACCTCTGTATTTAAGTGGGTTGTATGGAATGAATAGCGATCATAGCAGTGCAAATGGTCTCAAGCGTCTTCCGCCCCGTCGGCACTTTCTTCAGGCGTTGTGCGAGCGCGGCCGACCAGGCTTTCAGCAAACAACCGCGCCTTCACCGCATCTGTAAATGTGGTCTCCTTGCCGTTGTGCGTAACTCTCAGCTTGGCTGGGTATAGAAGGCCGAACCTCACTCCCGGTTTGTCACGCAGTAGGTTTCTGGCTGGGGTGAAAGCCGCACGACGTTTGACAACAGCAGGGGGAAAGTCTCTGAAGATTTGAATTGAGCCGTTGTGATATGTGAGGGTTTGAAACTGCTTTACTTTGTTCACAATTTCGTCGAAGGCATCACAGTAGTGCACCCTGACGATCAAGTGCCGCGGTGGTTCTTCATCATCCGGGCGCTCTCGCAGAGCCCTATGAGCTCGGTCGATCCGTGGTCTTTCATCCAACTTTAAGACATCTGTCAACAACTGTGCAACAAAGTCTCTCGTTTTTTGCCCATTTTCCAATCCCTCTTTAACACCGGCAATTCTCAAGTTCTGTCGCTTCGACCGCCCCTCAAGGTCCAGGCACTTTTCTGACAATTTGTCGACTTGACTTTGCAGTGCCTTAACTTTAGCCTCGAGATCCGCAACGACATCGGAGTTAGCATTAGCCGACTCAACTAAACTTTTCAGAGTATCGTTTTGGCCGTCAATACGAGCATGTACAGCAATAAATGCATTGTCACTGTCCGTCTTCACCGCGGCAATTTCACCTCTCAAGTCTGTATTCACGTCAGCAATCTTCTCGTCAAGCTTGGAGCAAATGTCCGATTTGGCTTGTGCTAATTCCTCCTGCAAAGCGGCTATGGCGGCTAGCACGGCCTGTTGATCCGCACCTCGAGTGCTTGTGTCGGGGTCGCCTTTCCCACTCCGGCTCGGTGCCTCAGCTGGGCCTCCATCCTCAGTCGATTCGGTCCTGGTAGCCGGTTTTGATTTGCCCATTTCGGGTATCCTTTCGTCACTTTCAATGTCACAAATCCACAGACAGCTAAATAAATAATTTAGCTATTGTGTGTTTGGTTTTAAATGAAATTTTAAGTTAAATTCTGCAGGAGCTACAGCCAGCGCGTCTTAACTCCTCATCGCTCAGCAGCGCCCCCCAGTACCCATCATTTTAACATCATTTCAATAAGGTTATTCTATTGAGATTGAAAATATCATCCTCTCCACGACAGTTGAGGCCAAGATGCATCTGAAATGGCCTCATGACTCAGATATATATATATATATATGCATATGTTCAGAAATACAATATATATATAATAATGGTATTTACTGAAGATGGTGTGCCGGTCTGTGTCTGTCTGTGTGTGTGTGTGTGTGTGTGTGTGTGTGTGTGTGTGTGTGTGTGTGTGTGTGTGTGTGTGTGTGTGTGTGTGTGTGTGTGTGTGTGTGTGTGTGTGTGTGTGTGTGTGTGACTCACCTCGGCTTGTTTCCTGCCTAGCAACAGGTACGTGGCCATGACCTCGTCATACTTCTGAGCCTCCAGCGACTCTTTCACCTCGTCCTTCGGGAAACCCATGATGACCATCAGCTCTGGGGGGGGGGGACACACAGGACAGATGAAAACATGTGGACCAGATAGATCAGTATCAGTGGCTCTCAACCTTTTTTAGAACAAACGCCCCCTTGACCTCATCATAAATCTTCCAATAACCAGACACAGTGCAAGGTATGGTTGTGGGGTGAATAGAGGGTAGTCATAACTTTTTTTGAAGCATTTTTTGGGGGGCTTTTTGGCCTTTATTGTTACAGGACAGTGTGAGAGCAGACAGGAAACGATTGGGAGAGAGATGGGGCAGGGCCGGGAAATGACCCCGGTCAGACTCGAACAGGGGTCCCCGTGGGCAACGTAAGCCCAAATATGGGGGGCTTAGCGCGCTGCGCCACAGCGCCCCCCAGAGGGTAGTCATTATAGAGGTGAAAAGACAAAAAATAAAGATACAGGGTGGTGGGCAGTGAGAGAGAAAATGACAGTCATCACATGCGACAAGGAGACTCTAAACAAACGCCTTGAGAGGGCAAATAAGGGAAAGTAAACCAAGGAGGAGAGGGGACAGGGCAGATCTATCCTGAGAGAGAGAGAGAGAAAGAGAGAGAAAGAGAGAGAGAGAGAGAGAGAGAGAGAGAGAGAGAGAGAGAGAGAGAGAGAGAGAGAGAGAGAGAGAGCGAGCGAGCGAGAGAGAGAAGATGAACTAAAGCTAGGAGGTAAAGGCCCGATGCAGACCTATATCAGAGGTGGACAGACAAAGAGACAGATGAACTAGAGAATGGAAGTGCAGGGCTAATGCCTATTCCTAAACCCAGTGGTTCCTTTTTCAACTTTTGTACCCAAGAATATTGTTGACCCCCCCAAATAGTTTGTCTGCTAATATTGCTAGAGAGAGTCACAGGAAAGCAAAATAGATCTATTAACTTTACAAATTAATATTGTTAGGGATGCACGATGTATCAGCCTTAGCATCGGTATCGGCCGATATTTGACATTTCTCAACACTTCGGACATCAGTTCGATGAGTAAAACTAGGCCGATGTTTTCTTTAATATGTTACAGTTCTTAATCTTATTGGTTCTGATATGTTTTTTAACATAAGATTGGACTTAACATGACTTTCATTGTTTGTCTTCTAGTTTGTCTCTATCAATATTGGATATCGGTATCGGCCAACATTTTTCACATCATGCGTCCCTAAACATTGTTACTAACCAATTCATGGAATTATGTTAACGAAGAAAGAGAGAAATTGAAAAACTAGAGTATAGAAACAAAAGGGTGGGTGCAGACCTATCCTGGCAGAGTCACTGAAGTCCGGCTCCGGCTCTGTGTAAGGTTTGAGCTCCTCCTCCTCGTGGGCCGTGTTCATCCAGCGGTCCTTCATGATTTGCTGAAACAATGCAAGAGGGTCAAAGATTATTTAGATCCGTGGTTCTCAACTTTTTTTTTGAACAAACGCCCCCTTGACCTCATCATAAGCCTCCCAATGCCCCCTTGACCTCATGAGAAGCCTGCGAACGCAACACCTATATTGAAAAATAAAATAGACTATTGCCCTCCAATGAGAACTAAGCTCCGCCCCCACTCAGCTGTATAGGCCTACTTCTCAACCATGGAGGTATTTATAAGACCTGGAGACAGTGAATAAGTCCCACCCCCATACATTTCAATGGGAAATGCTAGGCTAGTGAATTCAGCCAAAATTGAAAGCATTTTTCAGCTTCCAAAATGCAGTTTCATGGAGCTCATGTCCGGTACCAGTTTACTCAGCCAATTACGTGCCACATTACTGACTGACGTAAGGTTGACCAGAAAGCTATATGGAAGACGGGCATTGGATGTTCAGAAATGGACGATGTTCAGGGACGCACATTGTCTTCTAGCCTGCCCAACCACAGACCTATATTAATCGTGTGCCCAACACTAAACTTGTGCATGTGCTGAGAGCAATGGCGCACCCACCAATCATCATGAGCGAAGTGGTACCGGATATGATGTGAATTTGTGAAAATGGCGACGAGGAAGCGCCTTGCTAATCGGCGAAGCTAACCAGCCAAATCCTGACCCCCTGTTCTCAACGTCCCCCTAGGGCTCCTCAACGCCCCCTGGGGGGCTGTAGTGCCCCCATTGAGAAACACTACTTTAGTAGTGGCACACGACAGGGTGGTGCAACCACAGCTAATGGCACTATTGTATGGAATAAATATTTTTTTTGTTGCTATTATTAGCGAATTATCTCCGAAGCCTATTCATCGCAGTACTTTAATTACCAATTACTAATTCATTTATGGGGATTCGCCGTCACTGTACCACCTGACGTCCCAGACAAAAAAAAATAAAACGTAAAGAGTGACCCAAAAGTACAACACAAGAGTGTAGTAACAACATTGAAACCAATACTAGAGAGTGTTGAGGCATTGAACCAAACACCAGAGTGTTGAAGGTCTAGAAAAACAACATCAGAGAGTGTTGAAGGCACATAACAACCCAGCAGAGTGTGGGAAAACATAACAACACTCAGCAGTGTTAAAAAACAACCTATGTAGAAGAGAAATGGATACACCCTCTGGTGAGGCAACTACCACTTCCTACACAGTTATAACCCAGAGAATGGGTAGGGAAGTATGGCAACCTAAACAGAGGTGTTACTTTACTCACAAGCACGCACAAGTGAATTACCTATAGCTAAGGCATCAGTATTAGGTTCCCTTAGGCACACCAACACACAGGCATAATATGATACAGGCTTACAGATTAAAGTCTGCCAGTGGAGCGCGCTATATGCAACCTTCTTTTTCAAAAGGCACATCTAAATCAGATCACCGTTAGGACTTGCACTGCAAAGTGCAGTTAGTGCATACATGTAAGTGCAGTAACAACATATTTGTCAGTCACAATTGAGTTTAGACTGAAAAGGGTCTTCATAACACCTTCTTTATCCTGTGACAAAGAATTATGGTCCAAATGTGTCCCATCTTAGAGATATTGATTTGTCAAAGTTGCGCTCTTGACGATGACGTAAACGCCTGCGCTATGTTGTTGTTGAGTAACTGTCTGCGATTGGGTGAGAGCTGTCCAATCATTTCAAACCAGAACTAAGTGCAAACTTCCTGCTTCCTGCAATCGCGTCAGATCAAACAACCTCAAGACCATGAATATGAAATGAAATTGTAGTATTATGGGATGGTCAGGATCGGGCTAGTATAGCGCATGTGTGTGTATCGAGTGTGCACAGCTGAGCATATGGGGTTGTGCGCCACTGTCTGTTGGAGGTGTCTGGGGCTCGTCTTACCTCCAGGCTGCCACGTTTGCCTGGGTTGAGTACCAGTAGTTTCTTCAGCAGGTTCTCACAGTCTGTAGACATGTAGAAGGGGATGCGGTACTTCCCTCGCAACACACGCTCTCTCAGCTCCTGCAAAACGCACACACACACACACACACACACACACACACACACACACACACACACACACACACAGTAAGTGTTTCTGTTGAGCAAGCAAGGCTTTGTGCCAAAATGACAAATACATAGTATAGCTCTAGTAAGCCGGACAGAAATACTGGTAGTAGAAGAACAACAACTGCTACTGTACAGTTTTCAGAGGTAGAGCATTTGGAATGGAAACAACATAAAGAGTAGTTTACATCACTTAGGAACTCTGATTTTATTGTTGGGAGTCTCTAATAGTGTTTTCAGGCCCACAACGAAAAGTGTTGTTTCCAGTTCCTACACCTGAATGCAAAATTAACAGAATGACCAACTTTCCTGTTCTCAAGTGTTCATTGGTTTGTAGTGCGTGCACACACACACACACCTTGAGGTTCTGTCTATAAGGTCAGCAAGCTGCTGACCAGTATGTACAATAGAACCCCCAGACCCTACATGTCTTCACAGTTCACACACACACAAAAAGACAGAGAGAGAGAGAGAGAGAGAGAGAGAGAGAGAGAGAGAGAGAGAGAGAGAGAGAGAGAGAGAGAGAGAGAGAGAGAGAGAGAGAGAGAGAGAGAGACAGACAGACACACAGTCCCAGTCCTTTCCATTACCAACCTTCAGGTTCTGCCCATCGAAGGGTAGCGAGCCGCTGACCAGCGTGTAGAGTATGACCCCCAGGCTCCAGACGTCCACCTCGGGCCCGTCGTACTTCTTGCCCTGGAAGAGCTCGGGGGCGGCGTAGGGCGGCGAGCCGCAGAACGTATCCAGCTTGCTGCCCAGGGTGAACTCGTTACTGAAGCCGAAGTCCGCAATCTTGATGTTCATATCGGCATCCAGGAGCAGGTTCTCAGCCTACAGGAAGGATGGATGGAGAACAAGGAGGAGGTGGAGAGAAAAAGGAGAACAAGGAAGAGGTGGAGAGGAGAAGGAAAACAAGGAGGAGGTGGAGGAGAGAAGGGGAACGAGGAGGAGGTGGAGAGGAGAAGGAAAACAAGGAGGAGGTGGAGAAGAGTATAGAGAACGAGGGGGAGGTGTGGAGAAGAGAAGGAGAACAAGGAGGAGGTGCAGAAGAGAAGGTCAAGAAGATCAAGAACCCCAGTGTTGACTTGACTCCCACAGAGTTGGATTTTGACACTCACACACTTTCTATACAAGTGAACACTATTCAACATGAGAAATCAAACAACCCTAACTCTGGGCAGAATTTCAAAGCGAAATCAACTAACGGTCATTTTCCACCCTGACATTGTTACACTTCAACTTTCATGCTGTGTAGCAGGATGCTTAAATCATAATGCTTAATGCATAACGCATACGATGCAGGAAAAATCAATTTGTCTGCATTTACCGCAAGATGGAGGGATGTTTTTTAGCCTGGGCAAAGCCGACGGTTGACTCCGTCAACTAGTCTGGTGAAAGCTAAGAGGAACCTGTCTCCGTGGAGGGTGGGAGATGGTCTGATCTTACTCATTTCAATTCAATTCCAAATTCAAATTTAGACTCATTTTCTGCTTTATTAGCATGATTGTTAAGATATAGTGTCGCAAAAGCATACAAATAACCAAACAAAAGTGTGAATAGTGTTACCTTAACCAATCAGTAAAGGACTTCGCAGGTGAGTTCTGTGTCACCACTCTCAACTGTTTGCTGATTGGCTAAACAGTGAGCGAACCGAGCTAGGAGGGTTTCGCCAGACTAGGTGCGGAGCCAAAATCTTTGTTTGGGGGAAGTAAGTACATAGGATGGTGTCGCCAGACTAGATTTTACCCCCAATGTTTTATGATAAAGAGCACTCACCTTAAGGTCTCGATGGACTATCCTTTTCTGATGACAATATTCCACTGCTGAAACAATCTGGAGGAAAGATATGAGGTATCCAGCAAATTATCTTTCCATGAAAAGCACTTAGAATACTGTACAGTGGCTAATAATTGATAACAACGAACTATGAACTCTCCAAGTGTAATAACGAGGTCAATTTACCTGTCGGAACTTTGCCCTGGCTTCTTTTTCCTTCATTCTACCATGTGCAACCAAGTAGTCAAATACTTCTCCTGCAATGCAAAAAAAGAGGTCAATTTCAAGATAGATGAAATTGGACAGGCATCGACATTACTAAATCTTGCACATTATAAAGATGGCAACATTTCAAACATAAATGAGAACTACGTACGTGCATACAAACATTCATAAACATCCTACATTTCCTTTTAATTGGTGGAAGAAGATACGATTGCATGCAGTGTGACTTCCATTAGCTACGCAAGTAATATTTCAATAACAGGAGCAATCGGATTAGCTCTAATCTTTGACGGCCCCTTAGTGTGAGCAATCCCATAGAGACTAATGACATGCAGTACAGTAGACTGTGTGGTGGTCTTTGAAACCCATGTCGAGTGTATGAACTGACCTCCGCTGGCGTACTCCATTATTAAATAAAGTGTCTTCTCCGTCTCAATGACTTCAAATAATTTAACTGGAGTGGACAGAAGGAGAAAGCACACACGAAAAAAATCACAGATGGATTAGAGAAGATGATCAGTCATTAAATTACAGAAGTGCAGTATTACGTGACTTTACAGGAGATGTTACTGCAAATATTTCAACATACATTCCATGGAACAGCACTTTATTGTTACACTATGCAAAAACAATAATAATGTGCATATTTTCTCTGATTTATTTGTATACGTATTCACCCATTCATGCAAGTGTACATCTAGACTAGAGTATACAAAGACAAATGCATGCGCTCATACACAGACACACACAGACACACACACACACGCACGCGCGCACACACACACACACACACACACACACACACACACACACACACACACACACACACACACACACACACACACACACACACACACACACACACACACACACACACACACACACACGCACACACACACGCACAACCAAAGACTGACAATGAAGCATTACCAATATTAGGGTGATTCAAAATCTTCATGATCCTTACTTCACGAAAGAGCTGTGGAGCACAGTACTCAAAATTAGTCACAGAAATAATGGAAAAGAAATTGTTGCAAATGTAGAGTACAGTAGACTACTGCTGCAAGTTGAAAGCGATTAGTGTGATAACTTGGCCTGAACACCACGGCCTGAGCTGAAAATGTTCACATCATCACCCTAGTAGTGCACTTTGTAGGGAAAATATAGGGTATCAAAAAATCTGAAATATATAGGAATATCGCAACAACACAATGCAGCTTCTGATTTGAGGTGCACACAATTTGAGGACTAAATGCTTCCTGTCAGATGAACTTTTCGGCCATTGAGAGGGATCATTCATTCACCATAAAGTAATATCACAGAACCACCTATAAACTTAAAATAAAGATTTAGCCGCCTCACAAATGTTGCTAAGTTGAGATTAGAACGGCGGCAGTGGCTGGTGAAGAGTGGTGAAAGCATTATTTGACATGTGCTGAATTTCCAAAGGGCAGGGATTAGCTAACAGTTCAGCATGGCTGCAGTGTTGCCAGATTGGGCGGCTACCCACCTAATTGGGCTGCTTAGGATGGGCGCCTTGCGGGTAAAAATGGCATTTGGACAGGTTTTTCCTGCCAATTCATGACCATCGAAATCAATAGAGTTTAGGTCCAAATTGGGCGGGATTCAGTGCTTCCAGACGGGTTTTGAGCTGGATATCATCTGTCTCATCTGGCAACCCTGCATGGCTGCGGGACTCATCACATTCACAGACAATCTAGCTGGTGTCAGTTGCCTTCTTTAAGATGTCCGCCCACCACAAATGGCCACGGGTAGTAAATTATCACTTAATCCAAAATGCGTCCTGCCATTCACTGAGAGAGACTGGCCCCTCGGGCTAATAAGCTTGTCACTGGCTGCACTCTGATACTATTTCATTGCAAACAAAACAATCCACTCCACTCCACTGAACTGGCCTCTCGGTGCCTCTGGGCCTATGGCGTCAGCTTTACTTAAAGACCATGCATGTACCGGTGGTTTATTTAGACGGCACTTATCTAATACGTACATTCTATTTCCATACTAACCTTACTAAGCAAGGCTTTCATAGGTTTGCACTAGTGACAAAACAACGTACGGTAGAACTTTGTCATGCTATCTTATCAGTGGGCAACAACATCTACAGTACATGTTGACAATTTACGGCTATCGAAATAAATCTACTGTATGTCTCTTTCATATCACGTTCTGACAAGCGACACCTGTCCCTTGGACAAGTGTTCACTGATGACAAACTAATATTAACCTAATATTAACTTGGATTGACACTAATACTAACTTAATATTAACGACAAACAATTAAGCCATTGATGCTACCTGGAGTTTTACTTAAAATTGTGGGTATGTTAGAGCTGAATGAACAGATTCTAATACAATATGAAGGTCTTAGCTTTTAAATGCTAACTCCTTTCATGTTTTATGTGATTCCGAGGCTGAGGTACAGTATTTAGGTTTTTATCGGCTGAGGGCACCTTTTCCCAAAAAGTGCTTAGGCATTTAGCAGACTTTTTCTTTTGCCGATGCATTATGCTAAAAATGACTCCTTACAAAGTTCATTGCAGAAAAAAAATTGAGATCTTAAAGGCTGTCCCACTGTGACACACTCCCATTCCAATGTCATACAAGCCTGACCTTTTGGAAGCAGGTGTATGCACTGTTGGAAACGTGTTGGTCATGACAAATTTTGTGTGAAAGCGGGCTGATGTTGTGTGATAGGGGTGTAAATAATAATCAAAATGTATCGATATATCGCGATGTAATCTGACGATCGAATCGAATCGCATCGTATTGTGGGGCATTTTTAAGTATCAAAAATAATCTAATTGCTGACCCCTGCCCATTGCGCTAGCTTCATAACATAATAGAAGTGGAAAAGTAATTGGAAAAAAGTCCAGTCGAATCGTATTATATCGTATGGTGGGGAATTCTTCAGTATAGAAAATAATCGAATCGTATCGCATCAAATAATAAGATATCAATAGTGAATCGCATAGTCATGGAGGCTGTGATTTACACCCCTATCGTGAAATATGAGCCTGCCATTACTCCGCTGTTTCTGACATCTTCCTCCACGTGTGCTACCATCCGTTATGCTGTCAACGTTACAAATGGCTCCAACATCAAGTCAGAGGGAGAGGAGCTGCAGAGGTCATCACCATGGCACCCAACACATCATGCATGCATACTTCCTTTTCTCTGGCATCACTGGAAAGCAACAAATGTGTGTGCTATCCTATGTTTTTTTTTTCTGGGATAGTCTTTTTTGGGACTTTTTTGAGCACAGGAATTTTCTGTTCTCATAAATGCAGGTTAATGAGTACTTGACAGTAAAGCACTTTGTATGCATTTTAACCAAAGTGCTGCTGACACCTATGAATCGTGGTATACAAGTTGTGACTGTGATTGCATGCCATGATATGTAATGCCATACATAATGATATGCCATATATATGATGTGTAAAATAGGCTTACCTTTTGTAGGCTAGTTGGGTTTAATTGTGTCTTGTCGATAATCTTTACTGCTACCTGTGAACAGGGTATACAGCACATTGCAATACTTAGAAAACTGGTTTCTAAAACCACAAAGATATTATTAAGACACTGTGACACAAATAAACATATTCTAATCAAACATATGCTCATGTGAAGCATTAATTCTCATTTAAAATTGTATTTATTCATATCAATATCATATCATAACTTAAAGCAGTAGCTGGCAGAATGTAACTAAGTTAATTGGCCGTCTGAAGTCAGTAGATGCTTAAACCTAGAAGACATGACGCAAAAAAATGTGGATTCACTCAAGTCATTTTCATTGCATTTGTGATAATAACACCATCAATGTTGCCATTTTAATATTGAAAAGAAAAAAAAAGAAAAGAGTGAAAAAATTGCTGTCTTTTCTTTGCCCCTAGGGAGCCGTGGTAAACCTTTCAAGAGCGACATGGACAACATAACATAACCTCGTGAGCTGAGCGCTGTGCTCGCGCGCACACACACACACACAGTGTGTGTGACAGGGGAGTGCCTGAGCTGAGTGGCTTACGCAACAGTAGCAGCAGCGGCAACAGCAGCAGCGGTGCTAGCGGAGGGAGGCATCAGCAGTACTATCCAGCCCTCTGACAGACAGACACACGACTGACGCAAACACCATCAATAATGGAGCCTGCCTGCCTCTACCACCACCGCCACTATTTCACATTATACAGGGCTGTTTCGAGGTATATAAAGGGGCCCTGGGCAAAAAGCAACGTGGGCCCTTTAACCCCCCCTTCCCCCCACATAGCATCATCTGCAACTTAGGGAGGTGCTGCCAACTCACCAAGTTGTCATTGCTGTCAGTTGGATTCAAGTACATAACCAGTCATTCCCAGGGCGCCCCCTTGTCAGCTGGGGGGCCCTAGGCATGTGCCTAGTTTGCTTGCCTGGTTGTGACAACAGCCGTGAGAGGAGGGTCAGCCATCCCACCTGGGCTAGGCCAAGCCACTCAGATGAGCTTTTAGTAGATGTAAAACATGGCAGCCAGAGCGAACACATGCATACACACACACACACACACACACACACACACACACACACACACACACACACACACACACACACACACACACACACACACACACACACACACACACACACACACACACACACACACACGCAGCGGAGTGGAGCTAAGTGCCCCCAACACTACGTCTTCCTATCCCATGATGCCATGCACACAAATGACCAAAGAGGGCCATCTTTCAGATAATAAAAAACAGAATAAAAACAAAACAAAAGCAAAAAAAATAAAAAGCAAATATCATAAAATTATTTCAAACTACTGAAACTGACAAAGGATGGCCTTTTTTTAATATAAGATATCGAACCACTGATGCTGTTCAATTAAGGGCTGTCCTTAAAAGAGTGTAAAATGTGAAAATGCAAAATACATATTATGGGGGTGCTGTGGCACAGTGCTCTGAGGCAATCACAAATGGGCTTGCATGCCTACGGGGACTCAAGTTCAGAGTCGGCCTCAGAGTTCAGACAGGGTCAATGCCAAGCCCAATCCCCTTCCCTCTCTGGCTCTCTCCCAGTCTCCTAACATCATTATCTCTTCTTTCTTCTTTCGGTAACACTTTACAAAGGCAAAAAGGCCTAAAACTATACATATAAAAAAACAAAAAGAAAAAAACATGATTAAAAAAACATACATAGTATATTCTTAAAATATATTTTTTCATGGGCTTTTGTGCCTTTTTATTGAGGATAAGAAAAAAAGGTAACACTTTACTTGATGCCAGCATCATACGTATGACATAACGGTGTCATAACATTGTCATAATGCAGCCATGAATGCGTCATAAACATTATTTCAATGTCATAAACATTGTATGACTGTCTTAAAGTGAAATTCGGTTATGACAAAGACAGGCCGAACAATGTCAACTGTTCACGGCCATACAACGCTTCTGACATTGGCATCATGTTTATGACTCGTTCATGACACTATGACGCTGTTATGTCATACGTATGACACCGGCGTCAAGTGAAGTGTTACTCTTCTTTCTTATCCTCAATAAAAAGGCACAAAAGCCCATGAAAAAATATATTTTAAGAATATATGTACTTTTTTATATACAGTTTTAGGCCTTTTTGCCTTGATTTTTGACAAGACAGTGGAGGAGAGACAGGAAATGAGTGGGAAGAGAGAGACAGGGAAGGACCGGCAAATGATCCAGGCCGGAATCGAACCCGGGTCGCCGGCATGATAACCCAGTGCCCTACTGTTAGGCCACGGAAGGGCCAAAAATCGTGTTTTTTTTGTGCCAACTTCCACACAGCACAGACTCACCTCTCGCGCGGTGAGTACGTGACGCGCTAGCTTGACTTTGGCGAAGTTGCCCTTGCCGATGGTCTTGAGGAGCCGGTAGCTGCCCACGTGCGGCTGCTCGTCCAGGACGGCGCAGCGCGGCAGGTTCCCGCGGCTGCCCGACTTGGTGGGCGGAGCAGCAGGGGCTTCTGGGCCGCCATCCGTACCAGACGTGTGCTGTGGTGGAGAAAAGACGCAAAAAGCGTTAATGACTTTTTAGTAGTAGTAGCATGGCCGTAACTACCATTGAGGACACAGAAGTCATGTTCTCTGTATTTATTTTAAGAAATGTACAATTTATTTATGATGAAAATCGATCTATGATCAACAATGATGAATTCAGTCTATATATACCACCCCCATTTATCCTCAAGGCAGTGATTAATGGAAACGAACTTAAGAGTTTGACCTAAGAATTGGAAGCATTCTAAATGAACGGTAGGCAGTACAGCATGCAGTATTTGACCTCAGTATTTGAAAATGTCTCGTTACGGGCCTGAGTAGTAGCACGCGTCAGGGTGGTGCAACCACAGCTAATGCCACTATTGTATGGATTACATCTTTCGTTTTTGTTTTAAGTGTATTATCTAAGAAACATATTCATTGCAGTATATTAATTACCAATTACTGATTAATTTATTGACGTTAAATGTTGTTGTACCATCTAGCGTCTGAGCCCCCCCTCTCAAAAAACATTGAACCAAAAACAATGGTTCTGTGAGCAGTGTTTCCCGCAGGAATTCGCTTAGGCGAATTGGTGGTGGGGGCCCTATTGTGACCTTGGTAGGCTGTATATTGAGCCCTATAAGTGTTTTGCCCTGGGGCCCTGTGTGCAGTTGTTCCGCCACTGACATCCATGCCTTGTAAAGAAAAGTGCCTTGAGTAACCGTGTACATTTCATTTTTCAAGAATATACCATGAACACGGTGATATGAGGAAACCTGCATTCTAATGACATTATAATTTGTCAAACTAAGTCTTGATTGTTTTATGCACTAATTGTAGCCTACCCATCATGTATTGTAGGCCTAGACTCTAGTGCAACCTGTCATAGCCTGTTATACTACTCTGCTGTACACTCGCCTCCAAAATAGTTGTCGCCTACCCATCTGTTTGGAATAACAGCTAATAACCTGACTTTCAATTAATCACTTGGCTTCAGAAGTCACTCATATGAAAGCTACAACCCCCTTGAATGAAAATGTATGTACAAAAATAAATGTCATGCACCAAAGAAAGATTGACCCTTCAATGAACACAGACAGGGCAGATTTTCACAAAACAAAAGTTTTGTCGCCTATCGAACATAATGTGAAAATGAGCAGATAAGTCACTTCAAAACACTTCAAAATCGCAGATCGGGTGTCATACTTAATCACTGGTTCAGTCACACCTCTCCAGAAAATCAACTTTGGCCTTAGGTGTATGTTTAGGGTCATTGTAATCATGGAAAGCAACACAATGGAAATCAATGGAGTTCAATGAGAGATGGTGACATATTTGCTATTCGTAGAGCAATACATTTTTAACTTCATGATGTAATCAATGATAAAAGCCCTCACACACCAGCAGCATGCATGCAGCTCCACATAAGAGCTGTATCCCTCCCATGTTTGACTTTAGGCACCATGTATTTTTTCCAAATTCTTCACCCTTAACACCAAAGAAGTCTCTCCCACTGTCCTGTCTCAAAAAAGCCAGCCAAGAGTATGTCAGGCCTAATTGTGACAAAAATGAAGGCTAATGGGACTCATACTCTGAAATCAAGATCCCAAGATCAACCATTTTAGAACTGATAGCATCAGAACTATATGGTGTTGGAGATGAAGAATATGAAAAAAGAGAAATGGTGCATTAAGTGAAACATGGTACAGATACAGCTCTTATGAGGAGCTGCATGCATGCCGCAGGTGTTTGAGGGCTTTTGTCATTGATTAAAACATGAAGTTAAACATGTATTGCTCTACGAATAGCGAATATGTCACCATCTCTCATTGAACTCCATTGATTTTCATTGTGTTGCTTTCCATGATTACAATGACCCTAAACATACACCTAAGGCCAAAGTCGATTTTCTGGAGAGGTGAGAGTGATTCAGTGATTAAGTATGACACCCAATCTGCGTATTTGAAGTGTTTTGAAGTGACTTATCTGCTCATTTTCACATTATGTTCCATAGGCGACAAAACTTTTGTCTTGTGAAAATCTGCCCTGTCTGTGTTCAATAAAGGGTCAATCTGTCTTTGGTGCATGAAATTTATTTTTGTGCATACATTTTCATTCGGGAGGGTTGTAGCTTTCATATGAGTGACTTCTGAAGCCAAGTGATTAATTGAAAGTCAGGTTATTAGCTGTTATTCCAAACAGATGGATAGGCGACAACTCTTTTGGAGGCGAGTGTATATAAACAGCTTTTTTCATTTAGTCTACCTACCAATAACAATTCAATGTCTGTTTGGCTTTAGTTAAAAAGTGCCAATAACCTAGCCGGACTTTGTCCACTTGTGATGGGCATGCCGGTGGATGACGTGTTTTTTGAGGGCGCATAATTAGGAACATTGTAAACCGACTTTCAAATCTTTGAAAATGCATTGCAAGACGTTTCCTATCCGTTTTAAGTTCACATGACATTGACATCAAGAAATTAATATGCAAAAGAGAAAAAAAATATCACCGCACACTTACTTCACTTTCGAGGGAGAGAGGCTAGCATGGAGAGGGAGGGGAGGGGGAGAAAGAGAGGGATGGGAGAGAAAGAGAGAACAATGCGCTGGCAATGCTGTAAATGTGAAGCATTCGTCGCGTTGTAATCACTGAAGTCAAACAAATGTGCGGTGAACTTTTTCCCTTTTCAATTACACCTTGGCTACGAAGAATTCCTGCTTTTACCAGCACAGAATCAATACATGGATGATTCAACTTTTACTTAAATATCTGTGTTTGTATGACAATGTTCAGAATATCTAGCCCACAGGGTTAGTAGGGGTGCGCGGGGGGGTAACGGGGGGTAAGATGTAACACAGACTTTTCAACAAGTAGGCTATACATGCCGTGAGGATACCAAAACAATGACCAGACGAGTGCGGTAGTAGAAATAACAACACAAAACAATAAGGATACAATGTTGTGAAGATATCAAAACAAAACAATAATGACGCCAAGCTGTTAAGATATCACAACAGTAATGCCATCTTCCGAACGAAGAGATAGTCAATCTGCAGTGCACCGCTCAGAGGTTTAAGGTAATATTTACTTGATAGTAGGCCTACTACCAGACTGTAGAGATAACACTCAACAACAACATTCAACAACAAAAAACAAAACAATAAGGATACAAAGATATGCCAAACAAAGCATTGAAACAATCATGCAATCTTTCAAATACATCAACAAGTTTTACGTAGGCCTAGTAATGCTGTGAAGCTACACAAAACACTAGAAAACCAAAACACAAAACGAAACGATTATAATACCACCTTCCACATTAACGAGTAGATATAAAACAAATCTTCAGATTTGAGAGTAGGCTACTTGGTGCGCTGGGTTTGAGTATCTATATGAATATGAAAAAAAAAATGATGCCATGTTTTGAATGCATCCAATCAAGCGGTAGATGTCCTAAATCTATCCAGAGAGAAAGAGAGAAAGAGAGAGAGAGAGAGAGAGAGAGAGAGAGAGAGAGAGAGAGAGAGAGAGAGAGAGAGAGAGAGAGAGAGAGAGAGAGAGGGAGAGGGAGAGAGAGTAATACAATAATAAACAGGCTTAGGTAGTATTATTTACTTCAGAGTAATCTCTTGAACATTCAAAAAAAAAATCTGAATTGGTTTCATGTGCCAAGTTTGCTGATATAGTCAAGGGATTTGAACACCAGCATGTCTTGACAGGACCTGCGTGAAGCTGGGCCCCCCTCCGACCCAAAATGCTGAAATAACACTGCAGATTGTTTGTGCCATGCCTGTGCCGGATTGTGCTGTAAAAAAATTGTTTGTGCTGTTAATAAAATAATAGCATAATAATAGCATAACAATAAAATAAAACGGCTGTAACTTTCAAAACAAGTGATTGAAGCATTAATTCACAACACAAATGAGCACAAACAAATTCCCTTCCATTGAGACTACTTTGGAGAAATTTGGACGTGGATGGGGGGCTGCCAATTGAAAATGTATTAGTATTATGAGTACTTAAATTACTCAAAAGCCTTAATAGCACAATTTTTTTTTTTTTACAGCACAATCCGGCACAAACTTAGCACAAACAATCTGCAGTGTTATTTCAACATTTTGGGTCAGAGGTGGGGCCAGCTTCACGCAGGTCTTGAACCTCTAGTTCAGGTCTGAGGACCAGAATGTGGAGCTGTAGAGCTGAAGTCTGGAGGGGAGCGTACCTATATGTTCCCCAGGTCCTATGTTCCCCTTTTTTTCTAAAAAAGGGTTGCATGTTCCCCACATTGTATCTGACAAGGGGATGAGGCCCATTACGCTTGCGCATGCATATTTCTTGCACGAACGGTTGCCATGCGTATTTCATGTCAAGTTTGCGCACAGTGGCTGGCAGCCTAACCTCAACCCTAACCGTAACCCTAACAACAACCCGCGCTCGCCATGCGGCAGCAGTCGACTTGGAAGCAGCGGGGAACATTGGACCCTTTTTTGGGAAAACATAGGACCAGGGGAACATAGGACCCGGGGAACACAGGGAGAAGGTTAGCTCAGGCCAGAGCTGTGGCCTGGAGGTGCCTGAGGCAGCTAGGGCTGACTAAATATTGAAAATATATATATTGAATTTATATTGTGATATCAATATTGCTGTCAAACAATATCAAATTTCGAGTTGAAACAATATTTTTTGTAATTTGTTTATACTGCTAAAAGGTGTGTTATGCCAAGCGCAATACATTCCCCTCCACTTCAGCCATTGTGAGCACAGAGCAGACTTGCTTCCCAACACTCGTACAGAACACTAGCCAGGCCGTGCCCTCCTAGTGACGCAACAGCTTCAGCGTTGCTACCAGTCAGGTCAAGAGCAATGAGAGTACTTTCTGAGTTCCCGCAAAATTGGGAACTCCTCCCACTTTGTTGGGAAGCAAACAATCATTAGCAAACCAAGGGAAGCTGTTTGGGAAATGCCATTTGGGAAATGTTAAGAATGTTATGCTCTTTGTCAGACCAAGTCTCGAAGAGATTTGAAAGTAGATGATAATCAGGCGAACAGAACACCACTGTGTGTTTCTCTATGGTCCCCCACTCACACTGCTGAAGGGAGGGGAGACTGAATTGTATTGCACACTTATTTGTCTTTAAAAGAAATATCCTCTAAAAAAATCATGATGTCAATATTGACTGAAATAATATTGATATTGACTTTCCACGTAATCGAGCAGCTTAACCTGGTTTACTCCTGAGCCTGCTTTGTAGTATAGGCCCCTGTAAAACTGTACAGTCCCACAAGCCCAAGAATGAACACATTCAACTATCCAGGCACATCTCAATGTACTGGAATATTGTGACAGTGCAATAGTATCTTATTGTGATAATGGTGCAATATCGTTTTCTTTGGTTGCATTTTGATATGGTGATGGACCCGAGTGTCCATTGGAGTGTGCTAAAGTGTAGGCTACAGTCCCACAAAGCATCAATAGTTTGAACTATTCATGTACATCGCAATATATTTGAGTAATGTGGAACGACTTACTTATAAATAAACACACAGGGTACAAGATCATTGTTATTTCTGGTTGCAACTTTGTGACAGACCTTAGCAACCAGTTAGTTTGCTTGAGGTACATAAGCCTTGTCGTTGTTTTTTTTTAAAAAAATACCTTCTTATATTTCTCAAGGTTTTCCATTTCTGCATCCGTAAGGAGGAAGACTCATGATATTTGATCTGCGCCTCAATCCTGCCCCTGGTCTTGAGCAGCGTCACAATGCTGCAACCAGAGAACAATATGATTCTGTTCTCGATCTGTCTTTTCTTGAAGGCTATCTAGGACCATGACTCACATAATATCAGTAAGGCATCATCCATGGAAGGGAAAAGACAAAAGGGAAAAAAATGGTCGACCTCAAATCCACTGTGGAGGTTAATTACATTTCATTAGAAGATGACAGTGATGTATCTACTAGTCAGCTGGCTCTAAAGAGAAGCCCATCAATTCATTGGGTAAAAGTAAGTGTCGCAGTCTTTGGCTTAGAGCTGGGCTGCGCTGGGATCAAAAACCCACCCAGGCATTTTTGGCTTGACCCATTTAAGCCTACCGCACCTGCAAAAAAGACGCCTGATAAATGCCCCTTTTTGAGAAAAGGCCTTTTCAGCCTAAAAAACCCTAAATATCTCAGCCTTCGAAGCACATAAAAACATGAAATGAGTTGTATTTAAAAAAGGTAAGACCCTCATCTTGCATTAGCATGTGTTCATTCAGCTCTAATACAACCACATTTTAAATTAATAACAAATCTCATGAGCCTGAATGCAACGTCCATGCAGTCTCAGGCGCCTGAGTTAATGCTGCGTATACTATACACAGCATCCAGCATCAATGGGTTAAACCAGTCCCGCTCTGACTTTGAGCATGATGGTGAGGTAGATACCTAGCACATTTGGCAGACATTGCTTCTGTGAAGCCACATACAAAAAGTATCAAAAAAGAACTTACTCAGCAAAAAGTAGAAAAGCTATTTGTAATACGTGACAGTGTTTCCCATATATAGGCCATTCTGTGGTGCAGCACCACAATATTAAAACTAGAGATGCACCGGATCCTGATTTTTAGGATCCTGCCGGATACCGGATCCACTGCTTAAGATCCTGCCGGATCCGGAACCGGATACCGGATCCTACGAAAGGGTTGAAACACATAGCCTACTCGCACACGTGGGCCCTTTTTATTACGTTCGCTCAAACTATTTTTTAGACTCATTGGCTTACTGCCACACTGCCTGCACTGGCCGCTTCCAAAGTTCTTTCACTCCACTTTCAATTGGGGTTGTGAAAGACTGACTGAAAAACCTAGGCTAGAGATGCACCAGATCCTGATTTTTAGGTAACTGCCAGATACCGGATCCACTGCTTAAGATCCTGCCGGATCCGGATTCTCTGAAAAACCCTATTATCCTGCCGGATCCGGAACCGGATCTTGGATCCTGTGCATCTCTAATTAAAAAAGAGCACCACAAATTGATCAGCTACACATACATTTAAATTGAGGTACGCACAGTACATAACACTTGCACTGGCCCTATAATTTTTGTCCGTAGCACCACACAATGCTATTTCGCCTATGGGAACTATTGTGTTAAGATAATCAAGTTATAAGACACATAAGTGGCGCAGTCTTTAATTACTCTACATTGCCCTTGGGTACAGTGACAGGCACTTCAAAATATTATAATTTATTATAATTGATGTGCGTCTGCCAGTATAAACGGTGAAGATGGCTAATTTAAAGAAAACATCTGTCTGTTTACCATGTCAGCCATTAGTCACAATGTAATGGGCAGTCATGGGTAAGCTGTTGACGCGTCAGACTTATAGCCCAAAGGTTGCTGGCTCGACTTCCGACCCACCAGGTTGGTGGAGGGAGTAATTAAACAGTGATCTGCTCTATCCTCCTCCATGACTGAGGTATCCTGAGCATGGTACCGCCCCGGCACACTGCTCCCTTGGGGCGCCATTGGGGGTGCCACCCCTTGCACGGGTGAGGCATAAAATGCAATTTCGTTGTGTGCAGTCTGCAGTGTTCACTTGTGTGCTGTGGGGTGCTGTGTCACAATGACAATGGGAGTTGGAGTTTCCCTGCTGGCCTTTCACAAGGAGACAATAAGATTTGTGTGAGAGAGTAAGCTTACAGCTTTCCTCTTAGCTGCAAAAATGTTACAGGTACATCTGAACTCGGCAGGACCCCGTTCCCTGCCTCAGAAGTCCTTTTTGATTTGTGATAGAGCTGTGATACAGCTTTCATCAACTAAATCTTAGTGTAACTACATCTTAACTCCGTAGAAACCCTCCGAACCCCGCCGCTGCCCTCCTCCCTTGGGAGTCTTTAGGAACTCTGTGCACGTGACTCTGCGGTGCAACTGACGCTGAAGGTGACACAGAGGGCGTGACCGCAGCCAGTCTGCCTGCCTGCCTGCCTGCCTGCCTGCCTGCCTGCCTGCCTGCCTGCCTGCCTGCCTGCCTGCCTGCCTGCCTCCCTGCCTGCCTGCCTGCCTGCCTGCCTGCCAACGAAGACGTCACACAACGGGAGCACCCCTCGGATATCAATAAAAAAAATGCATGTTTAAAGTCACATAGCTGCTTTGTTTTCTGAACGTGTATACAAAGTACAAAGTCGCATCCTTCAGTTAGCCCTTAGAACCACAAAGGGGTGGGAGACTACAGCATGCTAAAGAAGACATCATGTCACAGGACCAACACCCCTCCCCGGGTATCAACAAAATGCATTCTTTTTTTTTCTTTTTTTATTTCTCCTTTATTTTACTAGGGTAGTCACATTGACGCAATTGCCTCTTCTCCAAGGAGGCCCTAGCCAAGAAACACAAATGTATACCTATACAAATACATTCATTTTTATACAAATATAGCTCCAATGAGGAACCCCCCTGTCATATACCTAAATAAATCAGACACTGTGTGGGCCCCCTATAGCCTATACATGGGGCCCCGGTGACTTAGTCACACTTAACACCCCCACCCCCCCCCCCCCCCCGCCCCCCCCACCCCCCCCCCCCCCCCCCCCCCCCCCGGGCCTGCTATCATATGTGGAACTGGGGGGAGTGCTCAGAGAAGTCATGACATCACCACCTACTGTAGAACTGAGTAATTACAGCATGAACCAACCAGGAAGACAATAAACCTTGCATAGAGTAACAGTTGTCTAAGCCCTTACTTATTCATGACAAGGGAGACTATAGGGATGCACCGATACCACTTTTTTGAAAACCGATACAAGTACGAGTACATTAATGTGTGTACTTGCCGATACCGAGTACCGATACCGATACCTTTTACCACCAAAATACAATGAAAATAAATGCATGGCCTTGTTTTTTTCCACCTGTGATATTTGTATTGTTCATTTCCATGTAGATTTAAATGTTAGTAAATGTATGAGGTGGCACTTTTTTCCATGCTGATTTCAAGTCCACAGAACATGACAAGATTTTGCATTGTTGAGTAATAGTAGTACTCGTAGCTGGTATCGGCAAGTGCTTGACGAGTACGAGTACGAGTATAATGAGCAGTATCGGGAGCCGATACCGATACCAGTATCGGTATCGGTGCATCGCTAGTAGACTATATATAGCAAGTGTATGCTCAACATTGTCAAAAGCACTAGGACAGGGTGGGGCTTTCACAAGTACAAATCCAATGTCTCAGTTACAACACGACTTGAGTATTATTACATTATATTGAAGCTGACGGCCTTATCCACAGAGATTCACAGTGATGTGGGTACTAGAGGGATAGCCACAACAAGGGGTTAGATCACGGGTTCTCAACCTTTTTTGAACAAACGCCCCCTGGACCTCATCCTAAGCCTGCCAAAGCCCCCCTTAGTATTAAAAAAAACAAATGCCCCCAATAACAACTAAACACCGCCCCTCTCAACGGAATCCTTCTCAACGCCCCCCTAGGGCTCCCCAACGCACCCTGAGGGGGCTGCACCACCCCCGGCACTGGTTAATTACTCCTCCCACCAACCTGGCAGGTCGGGAGTCGAACCGGCAACCTTTGGGCTACAAGTCTGACGCCCTAACCACTTACCCATGACTGCCCATGACTAGGCTATAGAGCAGGGATGTCAAACTCAGGCCCGGGGGCCAAATTTGGCCCGCAGAGCCATTTTATTCGGCCTGCACGATAATTTCAAATGTGTATTACAATTGGCCCACATACACCATTAATGTTAGCCTGGCTCTCGCGAGACCCCTAGTGCTTCGTGCATCTTCGTTACACTTCGTGAGAATCCATCTGCGTGAGAACCAGGTTACATTAATGTATAGCGTACACTTGAACATGAAATTTGCTGTATCACAGGATGTTGAACAGACAAATATGATGGGAAAGATTGTATGTGAAATTTAACTATCGTTAGTTCGGCTCGCAACTTCCTTCCAGATTTTAAATTTGGCCCTCAGTCAATTTGAGTGTGACACCCCTGCTATAGAGACTATATTATGTCTGGGAATTATTGTCACAAGCTTTTGGTGGTGAAGCATTTGTAAGTCATCATGTCAACATGGACCACAGTACATTTTGACAAAAAAAAGCTGTCAAAAAGGGCATATTTTGTCCAGTAGGGCAAACGTGCAGGTACTTTAGCACCACGGTGTCCTTATCTGTGCACACGTGCACGCCCATGCCAGAGATGTTAGGATGACATCAACAGTGCTTCTCCCGTCACAACTTACAAGAGTGAGATAAGGATCAAAAGGGAGCTGTGTTGAATGATCCCCTTTTATCTTGTCTTTCCCATTACACTGGAACATCCTCCTGACCACTAGGGCAGCAAAATATCTCGAAAATGTACAGAAATCGTGATATCAAGAGTGGCGATATGCGTATCGCAAAAATGACCTAAATATCACAAACAAGTAAAACATTTCTGTGCCGTCCAATCACTTGCTGAATGTCAACAAATGTGCAAAAAGCCTACCATGACCAAAGCCCCCCCCCCCCCCCCAAACAGACCAACAAATTAGCGACAAGAAAAACACTCGGCTTTATTTCTAAATATCATTATCGAGGTATTGCACGCCGTTATCGACCATCTTTTTTTTCTGATATTGTGCAAGCCTACTGACCACTGTTTTCAACTGGCTCTGCCATGTACTCCAAATCCATCACATTATCATCAGGGCTGTATAACGATACATTGAACTCACGATTTGGTTTGTATAACGATTCATGACCTACGGTTCGATACACCCCACGATTTTACATTGCCAACATTGTGGATGTGGTTAAAGAAATAGCACCTATAATCATCGGCAAAAGATCGATCCACAAAGTTGTGAATCGATATCACACTTTTCGAACATGAATCGACATTGGATCGCGATTCGATCTTTTGAACCCAGCGAAAGTTACAGCCCTAATTATCATCATCCCATCCCCACTGAACCTCAAGGTGATTAACACCAAAAAGCAATTCATCCACTGTCTTCCTCTTTGAACGTTGTCATGTTCATCTTGAACCAAGCTAAAACATGTAGGTGCAATGTAGGGATGCAAACGATTAATCGATTAATCGACATTAGTCGATCAATGTATTATCGATTAAAAAAAATCGATTAAAAACCATTAATCGCAATTAATCGACAATTCAACTGACAAGAGACCCAGGTGAAATGGACATGTGAAGAGTGTGTGTGACGAGGGTTGTGATAGTGGAAACATTTAAATCACACACAGAATGAATTTAAATTTAGTATTTTATCTCAATTTTGTATTAAAGTTTTGAGATTTAGTAGGGTTTTTTTCAGAGAAACTGAAATTTCGGGGGGAAAACGCCGCTTATCAATTAATCGTAAGTCGATGGATAAGGCTATCAACTAATGATTAATGAATTAATCGATAATTTGAATCCTTAGTGCAATGTATATTAACTCCATCTCACTTGCAAAACAGAGGGGGAAAAAACACTCATCATTACTCCTATTGCTACAGCACATTGTAGCAACCACACAAATCCAGGTGGTGGATATAGTCTCTCTCTCTCTCTCCACAATGAGAATTACAATTTGTTTATCTGTTTACAGCTTGCCAGGTATCTCCTTTCTCTTTTTATATAATTATAATTCACTGTGCAACTCATCTGCAAGGGTTGCAGCATCCCCACATAACTACACATGGGAGTAGACAGCTATCCTCCTGCTCTGAAAGAAAGAAGCCAACACTTTTCTCAGCTGCTCACACTGTAAATGCTTTGTCACCATGTTATGTCAGATGTTATGACACCTTACACTGCAGGGCAGTAGAAAGCAGATGCGTATGACAATAAATGCAATACAATAAAGCATATTGAGTAGCATTTGATATAATATACTCGAGCAAGCAACACAATATGATATATCAGAACAACACACCACGTCACGTCATTCGAGTGTAATGAATCTACCTTGTTTTTCAACCTTGTATAGCAGACATTACAGAGTAGGCAAATGGATCAATCAGTGTGGGCAGGGCTGAAAGCAGTTTATTAGACGTGTGACAACACATATAATGCGCTTTAGGACCACCAAAAGTGCGGAAATCCATCTCAGTGCACAGTATAGGCGGAAATCAATGAACACGAGTAGCTTGCAAATGGTCTGCTTTCACATTTTCATTTCCTACATTATTTTCCTTGACATGATTGATGCAGCTGCCTGGTCAATATTATTTCAAGCCTTTACAACGATTGTGCGCCTCAGAAACTCAACCGGAATAACAATAAATCACGACAATTAGGCCACGTCTCTGCTATCGTAATACACATTGTGAACAAACAAACAAACAAACTTGACGTCAAGTTAGTTCAACATCGCGTAACTCACATGCACACTGACATACTGACTGCATTTTCTGACGAGTCCCATCAAAGTTTTATGGGGTGAAAAAAACAGGCAGAACCCCATGCCCTCCCGTTTCATCATGCCCTGGCATGATGTCGGAAGCAGCCTAGTGAACCCCAGTTACAGCCGCAACTTCCACCACTGGCCCAGTGGTGGAAGTTGCGGCTGTAACTGGGGTTCACTAGGCTGCTTCCGACTCCAGGCTGCTTCCTACCATCACCCAGATTTGGGGTCAGGTACAGTAACCTGACGAGTAGGTGACTCTATGGAGCAAAACCTCATTTCTCTGAACAACCACAAGTAAACTAATACTTAACCAGGTCAACTATTTAACGATGCTGAAATATCCTGGAATTGATGAAAGCCCAACTGGGAAACTCCAACTCCCATTGTCATTGTCAATCATAGCACTGAAACAGCACTAACCAAAATGATAAGTGATCTTAGGCTCAGCACTGCTACTAACAAAGTTTCAGCACTTATCCTCCTCGACCTCAGTGCAGCCTTTGACACGATAGACCATAACATACTTATTGACCGCCTTGAATCTTGGGTAGGACTGTCCGGCCACGTCTTAGAGTGGTTCAAAACATATATTACAGGAAGGCAATTTTTTGTCACCATTGAAGAAGAGGTCTACAACAAGTATGATGTGCCTTTTAGAGTTGCTCAGGGTAGTTGCTTGGGCCCTCTCCTCTTCTCTCTCTATATGTTGCCCCTGGCCTCCATCATCAGAGAGCACAATGTTGATTTTCATAGCTACGCCGATGATACACAATTATATATCTCTGTTGAGCCTAGCCAAACCACTGCCTTGACTAAATGCATGTCTGCCATCACAGATTGGATGAACAATAACTTCCTAAAATTAAATGAGGATAAAACTTAAGTGCTGCTGCTAATTGGCCCTAAGGAAAAACGTGCAAAACTCCACTCAAGCCTAGGTGACCTAAGCATGCATATTAAAGATAAGGTTACTAGCCTAGGTGTGGTCATAGACTCGGATTTGAGCTTTGAGCCTCACATCAACAAGATGACAAAATCAGCTTTTTTCCATCTTAGAAATGTCAACAAAGTGCGCGGCTTGGCCCCCCGACAAGACGCTGAAAAACGTATTCATGCTTTTGTCACCAGTAGGCTAGACTACTGTAATGCTCTCTTCTCTGGCCTGCCAAAAAAGTTAATTGACAAATTACAACTCATTCAAAATTCTGCGGCAAGAATCCTAACAAGAACCAGAAGGAGAGAGCACATCACTCCTGTCTTGGCAGACCTGCACTGGTTGCCTGTCTCATACAGAATTGACTTTAAGATTCTGCTGACAGTATTTAGAGCATTAAATGGACTTGCCCCCAGTTACATCTCTGACATGCTCTCTTTTTATGCCCCTGCTCGAGTTCTCAGGTCCACTGATGCCAAGCTGCTAAGGACCCCCCCTGCAAAAGAAGATTGGCGACGCCGCGTTCTTGTGCTATGCGCCCAAGAGATGGAATGCCCTCCCCATCGAGATCTGATCAGCCAGCTCCGTCGACTCCTTCAAGAAGCAGCTGAAGACCCACCTTTTCACCCTTGCCAACTCCTAGCTGCAAAGGCGTCACAGCGTCCCAGCAGCGTCCTTAAACCAGCCCTGGCAGGGGGCTCCCCTAGGTGGCCGCTGGTCTCTGCCTGGGGTTTCTTCCTGGCTATAGGGTTTTTTTTCTCTGACCTTTTTGTGCTCCCCCCCCCCACAAACTATGAATCAAGTGAAAAGGGGTTTTTTCCCTCACCTCTGATGCCACCAGTGGCCACATCTGAGCGCCCAAATTCAGTGTGCCTATCTATGACTTATGCTGGTCCCAGCCACTATGGACCTTTCACCTCTAAAAATCCTGGTTCCAACCTACGTGGACCTTATGACTCCACAATCTCTATCTATCTCTCTCTTCTTCCTCTGCCTTCCTGCTGTTTCTGCCTCTCCTCTCTACCTCTCCTTTTAAATCCATCTCTCTTTCCCATTTGTTAAGCACTTTGAGTTACATGCCTTGTATGACACAGTGCTATTCAAATACATTATTATTATTATTATTATTATTATTATTATTATTATTATTGTGACAGCACTCCACAGCACACAAGTGTTCACTGCACACAACGAAATTGCATTTATGCCTCACCCGTGCAAGGGGGCAGCCCCCAATGGCGCCCCAAGGGAACAGTGCGGCAGGACGGTACCATGCTCAAGGTACCTCAGTCATGGAGGAGGATGGTGGAGAGCACTGGTGAATTGCTCTCCCCACCAACCTGGCGGGACGGGAGTCGAACCGGCAACCTTTGGGCTACAAGTCTGATGCCCCAACCGCTTACCCATGACTGATGATGCCTTAATCTGACAATGCACAAACTTGCAGGAACTGAGTGAACTGACGACATCTAAAATGAATGAATTCTGAGTGAGTTCAACAACACATTCAAAATTCCATTCACAGGTCAGAAAACAGGAAATAATGCTATGCCTGGAGTCATCAGAACATTTCAAAGCTATTTTTACGATATACTGCAACATTTTAAGAGTACCACCTGTACGGGCCATTTCAGACCTGAGATCTTTCAATTCTGCATTCATTCATGTAACACAACGCCAAGTCACACCTAGTGGGCAACTGCCACATGCTATATATTCACTGTGTGTTTAAAAGACAAAGCACATTGTTACAACTCATCTTGTTTATCAAGTCACAAAACAGAGCATTTCTTTCTCAGATGCCATTGTGACTAGGACCTATGAACTAATGCGCTAGCTTAAGAACTGCAGTGATCAGAAAAGGTAAGATAATGGAATTTAATTTAATTCTCGCCCATGTTAATGTAATGCAGCAGCATATTATTTATTGATGCGACAGCCAATTATGTCCCATTAAATTATTTATAATCTCCCCCTTCCACACAAAGGATACTATATTTGCCTTTGCCAGGAAGGATGAGGAAGGGGTCTTTGTTTTTATTACAAGCACCAGGACCACTGATAGCATTTTAAAGACTTTTGATGGGTACATATTATTAGATACAGTTCAGCAGGTAACAGCATGTAATACTGCGTACTTCCAGGGTTAGTGTTCAGTAGGTACATGTAGATACATAAAATAAAAATGAAGTGTTTCCCCTTCTGATCAATTCATGTGCAAGCATGCTTTCTTTCAAAAACAATCAACAGGGTGATGATGATTATTTACACTTGTTGAAGGAGAGTTGTATAGCAACTGCTTGCAGAGTTTGGTTCTAGTTTGGTGAAGACCAAAAAGGCTTAATGCATTGTGCAGCCCAGGGGATGGCAAAACCTTTCTGTTTGCAGGCCACATACAGGGAAAAATTGCCTTCCAATAGACGAGAGTAAAACAAATAGCACTTGTTTTAAAGAGTTCACCACGACAGAGAGACTGCATTCTAGATCTGAAAACATGCAGCCTTGTCTCATATGCCATGCTGTTGGATGAAGCTAATAACAAGCATAACACTAAAACCATGCACTCCAATGGATACTTAGGTAAATGTAACAACAATGATTTAATGTCTTGGCCCTACCGTGGCTCTGACGGTAGGGCACTAGGCTGCTACGCCGATGACCCGGGTTCGATTCTGGCCCGGGTCCTACGCCGACCCTTTCCCACATCTCTTTCTCCCATTCGTTTCCTGTCACTCCTTCACTGTCCATTGAATTTCTTTGTGACTTTCTGGTTAAGAGGACGTCCCACACTAACATAGGTGGACATACTCAAGAAGGATTTAGGAGCCCAGAGTACCAGCGAACTGAAAAGATGTATGGAGAATCGAGTGACTGGAGCGACGATGGAAGGCTCGTCTGAGGACGACCTAGAGAGATTCTGGTGGACTGCATAACACAGATGAGAGTGGATGGCCGCATACGAACCCCGGGCCTTTTAATTAGCCCACCCTAGATTGCTTGCTAACACTTTTGCCAAGAGTGTGCGAGTTGACTGAAGCTGGTCCCCATCCTGATGCTGGAGTGTGTACTAGTGACGCCCTAACGCTAATCCTGCCGAGAGTTGGAGACCTTTTTCTGACCTGAAATCAAGTGGGTTGAATAATTCATAAAGATTTGTGTGTTATTGTTTGTTCCGTTTGAGCACGTCTCTTTGTGTGTGTGTGTGTGTGTGTGTGTGTGTGTGTGTGTGTGTGTGTGTGTGTGTGTGTGTGTGTGTGTGTGTGTGTGTGTGTGTGTGTGTGTGTGTGTGTGTGTCTGTCTGTTGCGCATGGGCAAGAGGTGTCTCCTATATTAACCCATTAAGATCAAGAGTTAACTTACATCTCTGGGTGTTTACCTTTAACATCAGCTGCTATGCACGTTTACCTTTCACAGCATTGGCAAATTTGATACATTTTAGTTAGGGCGTATGGAATAACAAAAAAAACCCTAAATAATATCATAATTGATTACAATGTACAGTATAACTACCAAATAATTGGGAAGCCAAAGAAGAACTTTGGACTTAAACTTGTGCATTATCTGAACTCGATAAAATGATATGTACGTGGTTACACTACATATACTACTTATATACTATATAAAAAAATATTATACTTTTAATAAACAACATACCACTTTGCTAACTTAATTAATACTCAAAAATAAGGAATTCCGAGCAGAAGCCAGGAAAGGCACTTGTGCAGGAGCTATGTGAAGGGCGCTAACACCCCAAGCCAGCATTCCGGTGTTAGCATGACAATGAGTGGACTGCCCTAGACACAGTGCATTCCAGAAGGGCACATTATCCAATGCAAACCCCCCCTCACATCACTTCACCTCCCTGCAACCTTCCAGACACCCCCCACGACACACACACACACACCCACAAGCTGCAATGCAATAATGCCATTCAAGAACTGCCAGTCATCTTTATATATATTTTTTTTAAATCCTAACTACACACACACATATATATATAGCTTAAATAGTCTTACGCAATGGTGTCATGAGGAATTGCCATTGATACGCCAAGCTTCAGTGAACTTTCCTTTACAGTCTTCCTCTAGCCACACCAAACACTCCTTCTCCCTATCTCTCTCTCTCTCTCTCATTCACATACAAGCTCACACGCTATTGGTGGCATAGTGCCTTTTTTGTGTCAAGCTAGGCAACAATCTTTAGTTTAGCTGCTGTGACCTCACGACTGACAAATGACAGTCTTGTCATGGAAGGTGATTTGTGTTAACCCCCCCCCAACTCACCCCCGGGATTTCTGAGAGAGAGAGAGAGAGACAGAGAGAGAGAGAGAGAGAGAGAGAGAGAGAGAGAGAGAGAGAGAGAGAGAGAGAGAGAGAGAGAGAGAGAGAGAGAGAGAGAGAGAGAGAGAGAGAGAGACTGTGTCTCATTGATCCATCCATCCCCACATCCCCATCCTCTCATACTGGGGCCTGCCTTTGCATAAAGGACGGAAAAGTGCAGAGTCATGTGCCTGCTGCAGCCCAAACAACTGGCCCCTGATATCTTCGTATTATCAATAATTCAAGACTTGTGTGGTCCTATTGATGATGGATCCACGCTAAGCATCTTTTCACTGCATAGCATATGGGGCACACATTCCTACACTGCAGTGGAGAGGTGCTAAAAACAAACCGGTTCCAATGGTAAAAGGATGGACATGATATTATTAGCAGTGTCCAGTGAGTGATCTAGAACTAAGCCACAACGCTATAGTTTCAAAACCTTTCAGATGATTAGAAATAGCATGTCCTGCCTGGGTGTGCTGACTTGGACTTGTTGAAGGATGATGAGCCACATGAAATTCAACTGGAGCTGAAACTTGCAGGCTTTGTTCCACCATCCCCTCTCACTACAAGTATAGAACTAGATTGCCCAAACCTAAAGCCTACAAAAAGACCTATAAATCGACCTTTCAACTCAATCTCTGCCGCATGCCGTAGCTATGTAGGGTAGATGACAAGATCCATCTCAGTAACGGGCCTAGTTCGACATTACTCGCCCCTGTTTTGTGCCAGCTCGATACCGTTCAGAGAACAGAAAGCCAGCACATTTCACATTGTCCAAGGACGGCTGTCTGCATTTTACGCATTTAGGAAAGCCAAACTAACCGAATACTATTCACGTACAATTTCCAGTGAACGACGTGTGTGAAATCCTCATTTCCCATGCACGAGCTAGGCTGACCCGTGATGGGAGCATCAGATAACAGGTAGCCTAATCATCGCGACCCAGTGGCGAGATGTAGCAGCTTACAAAAAAGACCTTGAATAGCTTGTGACTTTTGGTTCGGTTCGAGACCTGCATGGAACTGCATGTGCTAAGCGTTTGGTCCACATTTGAACAAAGTGACACAAAGGAAAAGCTTTCCACAATTCCAAAGGATCCATAATATCGGGAATCCGTGATGGGAGTAGGCTAACACTGTGTACCAAGCAGAAAACAATGAGGTGTACGCTTTAGTCCAACTGAACTGATACGCTGTCAATGGGGACATCATAATAATCATGTGCCCTGTTGAAGTTACATTTTAACACTGCTTCTGTGAACAGTGGCGCGTTGATGATAGCCCAACAGCAATAATGTATCCATGATTAGGTCAGCCAGTTCCAGCTCATCTGATACAGATAAGATGTATGGAGTTATCTATCATCGATGATGATACGCTGCTACACTGTGTCAACTTCATGTTGCACAAACACGTTCGGGAGCTTTCAGATGGTTAATAACAAAAATGTGCACGGGGTGTATTAATTTGGGTATGTGGGTTCAGGCACCCCTCTAAAAATGACGTTAATTCATTCCAAGTCGGCAAAAAAACAGAGGGGTTGTATCGGCGGCTAAATCATCAGCTGGCTGGCTAGCTAGTTGCCCATGCGATATTGAAAGCGATCCGCCAGCTCCCCCATAATTATTGTGCGGCGACATCACTTCAATTGTCGCTGGCTAAAATGTAACCAAACACATTTCCTTGTGCATTTGTTAGCCCAGCCATTCAAACGAGAATTAGCATTCCAGCACTTACATTTTCCGTATCACGTTCATTCACAGTAGGCAATGGCGTTCTGGTCGACATTTTGTGCTTTCAGGCCTCTTCCAAAACACCGAACAAGGCAGCGTAGAAAACAGCACGACTACTAAGGGAGGATATTTTTCCAACTCCGACTGCTAAAACGCCACCATTTCCGAACCGGACCGACTTAACGGCGGTGGTCTTAACTATCCATCTTCTGGTGGTATCCTCCTCGCAGTGCGGGCCTTCGCCGATAGATGCAACCCAGGTAGGCTAAGCAGAAGCAGAGCTGGCGAATAGCGGACACCCTGTAAGATGAGTTTCAAACGCGCCCTGCATTGATCCACCCGACAGCGACGAGCAAGAAGAGGGGGGTATTCGTTATTTGCGGCGGCCTGTGAAATGCACCCAAACCCATGTTCTGGTGATTGGGACGTTTCTTTAACTTGAGATCTTTTTTGATTGTCTGATGAACTGTGCAATTTTTTTAAAAGAGAAAGGAATAATAAAACGAAAGAACAAGTTTTAGTTATAACCAAGAGACCCAGATCACTTTATGACTGCGCGCAATATGGCAGGCATGCAATTCTCGCAACAATTTGGTCCACAATGTACTTTCTAATTGCATGTTCTATTTAAAAAGCCACGGGTAACCCGTGTTTATGATCTAATTTTTAAATTCAAGACTTGCATCATAAAGGTGCTAGGAGCGACATCCCCATCTATTGGCTGGGCGTTACCATTACGCATGGACGCGCAGTGCATGGCATGCCATCCTCATTGATGCTCTGCTGTCCTCAAATTAATCATCGCCGTGGGTGCTCTGACAAGGCATCCTGCATCTGCAAAGTAGTTCTGTCCTACATACTTTTACTTTTATACTTTTAACATAGCCCTAGACCCCTCGGTATGCCTCTGTGGCGTTGCAATGGCTTTGATATTGCAGTACAGAAGAAAATTATTGCAAAGTGAGCATTTACCTCTGCCTGAAACCACTTTTGTTCATTTTTGTTCTGACATTCTGACAATCAAAAAAGGGTGGATAAAAGGTAATCAAATAGAAACAAAACAGGACAAATTGTTCATTTGGGCTTTGCACTTTTATTGTAGGTCTATCAACAGAAAAGCTCCTGGCTAGGTCATCAAAGCTTTCCGGCTGCAGGTGGTAGCTGGAAGCCTACAATTATATTAGTGAATGTATCAAACATAGGTTTATATGTTAAAAAATAAATGGCACACACTATAAAAAATTTAAAAATCATGTAAAAAATACAAAATGCATAAAAGTACAGCATGTTGTTTTGACAGTTTATAGGCCTATGCTACAATAGACATTTTCTTCATTGAAACAGGCACTTGGGTTTTAAGAGTTCAGTTACTAACTACACCATTTTTATTTACACATTTTTTCCCGGTGAATTAGGCTATTCTATGCAAAATAAAAATGTTTAAACCGTATAAAAACGTATACAATACAAAATAGTACCCTTCTGTACAAAATAATGATAAAACAAGAAATCCTGAAAACACCAGGCATTGAAGGCCTGCGATCAGTGCATGGTCTTTACATGGTGTGTCACACACCCCAGCAACAACATCAACGATCCTCACTTGAACTGCTGAGATAATTTATAATATCAGTTTCACATAAGTGAAAAATATCAAAAACAAAAAAAACAAGTTTGTTAATGGCATCTTCTAGGCCGATACATCTAAAATCACCCCACAACATGACTTATGAAAACAAAATATCACATTATTTTGGTGGGTGAGGGGGAGTGGGGAGGGGTTATTCCATTGTAGACAACCCAGATAGAAAGACAGACAGACAGACAGACAGGTCAGACACACACACACACACACACACACACACACACACACACACACACACACACACACACACACACACACACACACACGCAGGCACACACACGCAGGCAAAACACTTGTACCAGTATGCGCACACGTACATACATACAGCTAAGCATGCAAACAACCACGCACGCACGCACGCACGCACGCACACGTTGACACGCACACACACGCACACACACACACACACGCACACACACACACACACACACACACACACACACACACACACACACACACACACACACACACACACACACACACCAACCCTCACAGCCACCCTAGACCTTGCTTTCGGAGGGCAGATCGCTGAGTGCGGTGACGATGTCGCTGAAGGAGAGCCTGTCTTTAGGGCTGGGGGCCCAGCATTTCATCATCAGCTTATAGACACGCGACGGGCAGCCGTGAGGCGGGGACAACTTCAGCTTCCCCTCCTGAAGATCTGCAAATACGAATATGAATATGAACATGAATACTTTACTGTCCACATTCTGGAAAATTAAGTCTTGAAGTCAGTTCCACCATAGACATTTAAATAGTGAAATCATAATACAAAATTTAAGCATTCATGCATTTTGTATTAAAAAAAAAAACAGCAGAAAGAGTTGTTATAACAATATAGAAACTCTTAATAAGAACATTTAAAAGAATGCTCTTACCCTCAAGGACTTTCTCATCAGACAAATCCGTGTATGGAAGTTCTCCAAAGCTGAAGACCTCCCAGGCGAGCACGGCGAAGGCCCACACGTCTGACTTGGTGGAGAAGTCGTCCTCAAAGACGGCCTCAGAGGGAAGCCAGCGCAGGGGGATCCAGTTCTGCCGGTAGTGATGGTACTCACTATGGGAAGGACAGCATGAATGAATGAATGATTTTATTGACAATCTCAGTTCTTATATAAACAAGTCCGACAGGCAGACAACGATGGGTGCAAACAGTTTTCAATGATTGGGAAAACGCGTCACGGTGGACAGACCAATGGATGGACTAAATACATCATTAAGTTCCATCTAAACCGCACCACATAAAAAAAAACAAAAAAAAGAGAGTCAGGGTAACAAAATAAAGCTCGGAAGCTGATTTCCATTGTGGCCCTTTGATGTTAAATGGCAGCAAACTAAAACGATAGCACAACATTTACATACAGTATAAAGCATACACATGATGCAAACGGGTGTGTTGGTTAACAACAGAGAAACATGATGCTTTTTAATTTCAATTATCTTTTCAAGGATACGGCAATGGCATATACTTATTTTAAAAGTCAATATGGCCCCAAAGCAAATATGCTGGATTTGTGGTACTTGCTAGAAAAGACGCACTAACAAACCACGCCAGTCAACAGTAGAGATCTATTTTCAAATTCAATACACGTGAAAGGATGTTGCCCTAAACCTAACCCAACTTTTAAAGGGGTATGCCACTATTTTGGGGCTTAATACAGTTAAAATTGTTGGCCAGGGTTTATTAAGATGGTAAAGTGTCTTATTTTTCATGTAAGCCGTTGTCTTGCTTTAAGACAAGTTAAAAGAGGGAGCATGTCGCTAAGCTAGTGAAAGTCAATGGATCCGTGTAGCATGCTACAATGCTGCACGGATCCATTGACTTTCACTAGCTTAGCGACATATTCCCTCTTTTAACTTGTCTTAAAGCAAGACAATGCTTAACATGAAAAATAAGACACGTTACCACCTTTATAAACCCCAGCCAACGATTTTAACTGTATCAAGCCCCAAAATAGTGGCATACCCCTTTAAGCCCTCACCATGAAGTAAGAGCTATAGTAGGTCATATCAAGTCATCCAAATGAATCAAGTGTCACAGACAACTGGCAGAACTGGGAATGGATTGTAGCGGCCCTGCTGTGGCTCACATGGTAGGGCACTGCTCTGCTACACCGGGGACCTGGGTTCGATTTTGAGGATTTCCCGATCCTTCCCCATCTCTCTCTCCCACTTGCTTCCTGTCTCTCTCACACAGTCTTGTCAATAAAGGAATAAAAGTCCCTAAAAATATATATATTTTTTAAAAAGAATGGACTGTACCTGTGGTAAGACGCTGAAGAAGGCTTAGGGCGAAACGTCAGTCTGTCATGCTAATCCACTGGATTAAAACTACAAGAATTACACCCGAGTGTGCGGCTTTTTTTTTTTTTTTTAACTAAAAATAAACTTTGCCATTTGCTCGCACCCGAAGACCTTGTAAGAAACAGTTGGGAGTTGAGTGCACTTTCTAAAAAAAAAGGCCGTACCTCTGGTACACATCTTTGCTGAGGTGTAGAGATGATATTTTGACATGGCGTTTGGAACTGATGAGGCAATTCCTAGTGGCCAAGTCTTTGTGCACAAAACGTTGGTTAGAGAGATGTTCCATCCCCTTCGCCACTTGCAGACAAATGGACACCTGTACAAGAAAATCCAAAATGGCGTCAAGATAGGTGTCAGAAAAGTAACGGTAAAAGGGCGTATATTTGTTAAAAAATATATATATTAAAAAAAGATAAAAAGATAAAAAGATAAGACGCTGTACTCACTTTCTGCTTTGTACTGAGAAGCTTCACTTTCTCATTTTCTGATTTGGAGTTTTTCAAGTATTGCTTCAGGTCACCCTGGAATGAAAGAATACCAGGAGTCAAAGTCAGCAGGATACCAAAACATCTGGCAATTCAATAATATACCAATGATGTGATCAGTGGCAGTTCAATAATATACCAATGATGTGATCAGTGAAAGTGTCATTCATAAGCCTCTGTTTTACTGTAGCATTCAATTACTCTGTCCTTTGCCATGATGAAAAACGAGCTACAGTTCAGTAAAGCTACAAAATGTACTAAAATGCATATAATCAATATCTTAACAATGCTATTTATTTTATTCAAATTATATTCATAATTCCATTTCATGTTATTACTAGATTCATACTCACCATCAACAACAACATTTTTTATGAAAGGTGCTTTGCACAGACATAAATGATCTTCTGCATTCAAATGTTATTTATTGATATTATATTCACAATGCATTCATTACCTCCGCCAAGGGGGTTATGTGATCTCCGAGTTTGCTGTGTGTACGTTTTGTTTGTTGCGCACGTGTGTTTCTGTCCACCAGAGGGCGGCAGTGCGCTCTCTGAGCGTTTATCTAGTTTTGTTATTCCATTCATGCTCTCACCATATCAGGGTACTCCAAGAGCATGTAGTATGGCTCCGCCTCCCTGCACATGCCCAGTATGCGCGTGATGTTGTGGTGGCAGAGCTTGGCGAACATGTCGGCCTCCCGCCGGAACTCCAGCTGCAGCTGCTCGTCTCGCGTCACAAGACTCTTCACCAGCACCGCCACCTCCGGGTCGTCCTCCCCGCCGAGCTTAGCCTTGGCCAGGAACACCTCGCCGAACTCTCCCTTACCTGCAGAGGAAAACAACAAATAGTCAATAGGCAATATGGGGAAGTCGTGGCCAGGGCCGGATTAAAGCACAGGCTAGATATGGCTGCAGCCTAGGGGCCCCCACCTGCCAGGGGGGGCCTGATTGGCCAAAAGTGAAAAATAGCAGAACTGTGACGACATGCAATGTGGTCAAATTCATTTGTCATGTTAAATTCAGTTGGTAGCCATGTTATCCTTAATCTCTAGCTCCTAATTATGACACCGTCTATGTAAATCTGTCGCAAAATTGATTTTACGGGGGGCCCACAGAAACCTGTAGCCTAAGGGCCCTAGGCCATCTTAATCCAGCCCTGGTCGTGGCCTAGTGGTTAAGGAGATAGGCTTTAGATCAGATTATTGCAGGTTTGATATCCACCCTTACCAGCACTCCCCACCAAACTCTATGGCTGAGGTGCCCTTGAGCAAGGCACCTAACGCCACACTGCTCCAGGGACTGTAACCAATACCCTGTACTTGAAATTAGTGTAAATCGCTTTGGATGAAAAAAAAAAAAAGAGTCTGCTAAGTGTAATGTAATGTAATGTGATGTGGTAGACAATATCAGGACATCTGCCCTGTGATCATTCTCTTATAGATTTGGATTGGCTAGGGACACTCCAGCAAACTCTACCTTACCTGCAGAAAAAAACACAACAAATAGTCTATGTTAGTACAAAATGTCAGGGCATTGGTCCAAGAAGCTGGTTCAGTAGTTATCCAGGTTAGGTTAACCACAGTTGTCATTTAATTAAGAAAATGAGAACTCCAGGCTCTTCTATTAGAAGATTTACCTCAAAGTTAACTTAACCTGGTTTACCACTCCATCAGCTTCTTGGAATACCCTTGTGTGCCTCCCCCCCCCATCTCTCCCTTTCCTGCAGAGCAAGAAAACCTGTCAAAAACATTGATGTTAGTCAATCAATTATTTCTTTCCATCATCCTCACATACATTTGCGTCATCATGTTCACTGGACGGCCTTTGGTGGATAATTTCCGTGGTTTGAAAGTGTCACATTATACAACTTAATGTTAATGTGAGCACCGGCAAATGTTTCACTGTTCCTTGACCAAAAACCATCCCTAACCTGATTTTCAAAACTGGCCGGGGGAACATAGGAGCCAGGGATGCCTACAAATGAACTAGTCATCGGTAATCAATGTACTGAAATGAATATGCCTCTTAAATAATCCACTAAAACAACGACAAAATCATACAATAGTGGCATTAGATGTGGTTCTCACCCTGACATGTGCTTAACGTCATTGGCTAAAATCACCTTGCCAAACTCCATCTTAACTTATGAATGAGGATAAAATGTCAGTACTGAAATTCTCTCTGTAGGCCCTGCTGAGGCCAGCCGGTAGGGCACTCGTCTACCATGCGGCTGACCCAGGTTAGATTCCCGACCCAGGTTAGATTCCCGGCCCGGGTCCTTTGCCGGCCCTTCCCTGTCTCTCTCTCCCCGCTCGCTTCCTGTCACCACATTCACTGTCCTATCATAAAAAGAAAAAATCTTTAAAAAAAAATAATTAAAAAAAAATCAGTCTGTAAGACCAAGAGCCAGGGACCTGTGTCTCAGTGTAGGGCAGTCCACTCCCTATTCTGACTCTTGGCTTAGGTGCAGTGGCTAAGTGGACCCAGTTCTAATTTTATTATTCCCATGTGATGCAAATTGGACACACAGTGGCACTAAAAATATTCACCCCACATCTCTTTGGATGTGTTCCCCTTTTATATTTTCTCACAAAAAAAGAACACGAAAGAAACTCTTTCATCTGTGAAAAAAATTCAAGCTTAGAGATTTCTAAGATAAGAGAAGACAAGATAAGATAAGATAAACTTTATTGTCGGTTTGCACAGAAATTTGTCTTGCGTGACACTTCTCCACAATCCACATGTAGACACACATTAAAAACACACAAAACCCAATATGGCCAGGCCTATAGAGTTCTACAACCTGCTTTGGCGCAGCGCGCTAAGCCCCCCACATTTGGACTTGCATTGCCCACGGGGACCCCAGTTCGAGTCCGGCTGGGGTCATTTCCCGGCCCTGCCCCATCTTTCTCTCCCAATCGTTTCCTCTAATAATAAAGGCCAAAAAGCCCCCAAAAAATACTTTAAAAAAGAAATGTAGATCACCTGAATGTACTGCGTGCTTCTTAAACTACAGTGACCAATCCAGACAGTATGCCTACAGTTTCATGATGAGGACAAAGTCACACCAATAATTGTATATGTTGGTGATATACCAAGATCACCAAATAGACTTATCATTAATATTGTTGTAATGTGATTGAGGTTGGATTGGTTATTTGATGGTTGAGGGATTTTTTTTGGCCATACAATCACAGTATAGTACTAGATGGTGGACCTAATATTAATTTAACCCTTGTAAGGTGTTTGTGTTTTGGTTACATAGAAGGTATATATATATATATAGAAAAATAAAGAAAAATGAAAAAAAAAAAAAACATATTTCATATTCATCCTCATGTTCCCCTCACCCTGCATGTGAATTTCTGTTTCTGTTTCTATTTATGTTTTTGAGAGTGTGAGATACACAGAGAAAAAGATAAGGAGACGGTGAAGAAAGAGAGTAAACTCAATCCAAGCTCTCGGATTGAACCACTAGTGCTCTTATCGCACAAGGTTGAAACATTGATGCACAACTGAAGGACCAAACAATATCTGCACTCCTTTTTCCACATACTTCACCCTATGCCTTGTCTACTCAACATGTGATCACTGTTGTATCAGGAAGTTTAGAAAATATTGATGTATAAGCCCCCCCAAGTGATACGGGTCAAAATGACCCGGGAACACCTCATGTGTAATAGAAATGTGCAGGGGGGGTCACTATTTATTTTTTCAGATTCATGTTCCTCACTGAAAATGAACCAAAGACAGTGAATCTCAGTGCGAAAGAATAATAACTGATACAGTTTTTCTCAAGGACAAAAACTCAAAAGGCGGGTCAAAATGACCCGAACACCTTACAAGGGTTACAAAAAATGCCACACTTTTGTCAAAAACACCTGAGCCTTTAAAAAATGACTGACGTGGATCGAGTTCCTTAAAATTATGGTCTCTATGGGGAACGATTTAAAATATATCCATTCATGCATTGCCCATACAGTACACATCTCTGTAACCAGGACATGGTGCAATACACTTTTTAGGAAAGAGAATGAAGCTAGAGAGTGTAGTTTTTCTACCTCATCCCAACCGACCTACACCCAAAGACAGCAACTTACAACTCTCTTAAAGGACCAGTTCAGTCAATTTCAACATGCAGTTCACACTACCCCGGAATTGTCAGTACCTGAGACTTTTTTTTTCTCTTCTTCAGCCTTTTCCGAGATCCTGGTCATTGTAATGGGGGCAGCGTTTGTTTACAATTTTTTTTTTTTTTTTGTAAACAGTTTTATTTATTACCAAAAAACATCCAAAAGGTTATACAACATCAGCAGGCAATTAGCAAACAGCGGTACCTTTAGGGAAAATATTTGGAGTAGGCCTATGTTCATTAAAAAAAAAATAAAAAGTAAACAAACGCTGCCCCCATTAGAATAGCTCATATCTCGGAAAGGGCTGAGAAGGAAAAATGTGGCATCACTGGATACTGACAAGTCAAGGGTAGCCTGAGCAATACAACAGCATATAGAAATTGACTGAACTGGTCCTTTAAGTTTGAGAGGGCCTATGCTTGCACACCGTAGTTAGTGTTGTGATGTTGGTGAGAGAGTGCAATTTTTTCTGACTCATCCCAACCTACCTTACAACCCTCCTCACTTTGAGAGGGCCTATGCTTGCAAACCGTACTGTTAAAAATAAACAATAAAAATAGTACCTAGAGTTGTGATGTTGGTGAGGTTGGAGCGGGGGAAGTGGAATTTGTCGTGGGTGCTGTGGCGCTTGTTGGCGTTGCCCGGCGCAGCCATGTTGCCCAGGGCTACCTCCTCCTGGATCTGGGCCGTGGTCTGGCCATTCTGCTGAACACTGGCGCCCCCTGCAGAGAAAGGAGGGAAACAGCAACAGTATTACAACCAAATTTCAGTTTGGCTAGTAGAAGCAAAACCAACTTACTAGCCACTTTGACCCATTAGTGAGTGTGTTTGGCTAGTAAGATTAAATCTATTAGCCATTTTGGATGCTGATGAAAAAAGTTAATTTAGAGCCCTGCTTACAACTACCATGGACTGGGGGAGCAGACAGGGAGCAGTTTTTATTTTTTATTTAAGGAAGGTGTATCAAACTTAACACTTTTTATCTTGAGTGTACTAAATGTGTACATTATGGGTCTGGTATTGTTTTGAGTGCTACAATATTGTTCTATAGCACTATGAACAGCTGTATGTGTACGTGATACATCATTAAATGTCTACACACTGCAGACATAGAACTACTACCCTTCTGCATGCGTTTGCACTATGTGTTGGAATATGTGCACCATGTGTTTCATACTATGTACTATTATTACAGTATGTGTGATCAGTGCATTACTAAATGAAACCTATTGTTTACCTTGGGATAATAGCCTGATAAACCAGCCTAAATGTGAGACTGGATGTGTAATTTAGTCTGGCCCCGATGAACGATACATCCGAAGATTGTTGATGAGAACAACCTGTTGTTTTTTTCAAACCATGCCGGCGTTCTGACCAATCAGCCGTTGATGTGCTTTCCCAACGGTGTTGCGAGCTTCGGCGTCACTCCCTCAAAACCCCACCCACTTTGATTCAAAATCTGAATCAGAATCCAAATCTCTGTGTTGTGATCGGTTTTGCCAGACTCAGGGCACAGTGTTCGAAATGTTTTCGATCCGAGGCCAGACCCACTCACCAGCCAAAAATGTTTGGCGTCCAGTGGGTGGCGCTGGTTTACTAGGCTATCGGGACAGGGCTAATTTTGACATTCCAGTTTCTAATTCCGCAAAAAGAAGGCAGAAAGACTTTTTAAAAAATAGGGTGTGACTTCATGTTATAAGGATGACGGTTTGTTTGTTTGCGTGTTTGTGTGTTTGTTTTATGTTTTTGTTTTTGTGTTTACTAAAAACCTAATAAAAAGTTAATCACAAAAAAAAGGGTGTAACATGGTCAAATGTTCTATCAAACTGTCCGAGTGCATTTCTAGTTGTAATATGTAATCAAAATGTTCTTCACCATTGAGGCACTCGGTCTCGGCCTCCTCTCCTCCCTCCCCGCTTCCCTTCTGCAGGCGCTTGGCGTTGCGTCTCCTCTTGCAGTAGAGCATGAGGCCCAGCACGATGATGATGTAGGCCACCGCCGCCCCCACCGACAGCCCCACTGTCTGGATCATCTTGTACGGCGTCCTCTCCACCTCCAGAGAGTGGTGCACAGGCTTCTCTGTGGTGGATAACAAAATAAACATACAATGAATTGGTGAAATGCGTTTGATTTTAGAAGTATTAGGCAGCTCCGCCTCTTCTCCGCCTACAGCGAGTGGTGTGCAGGCTTCTCTGGGGGTCGGAAAACAAGCACTAGTTCAGTGACAATGCTGTTGACATACAATTCAAACCCAAAAGTTGCATAGTTTCACAACGAATTGGTCAAATGCGTTTGATTTTAGAAGTATTGAGTTGCATAGTATCACAACTAATTGGTCAAATGCGTTTGATTTTAGAAGTATTGAGTTGCATAGTATCACAACGAACTGGTCAAATGCGTTTGATTTTAGAAGTATTGAGTTGCATAGTATCACAATGAATTGGTCAAATAAGTTTAGCTACAACCGGAAGGTTTACCAAGAGAAAGTCTGAGTCTTCATCAACTGCATGAAGAGTCATGTCTTACAAAAAGAAAAAAGGATGCGTCCACAACTTAAAGCAGTAGCCTATAATATGGGACGGCAAGTGCCTTAAACGTTGCTACGACTCCACTTTGCTCTGGTTGTTGACCTCAAAAATACGGCCCAAAAAAAAAGGAAAAGGACCGTCCACTTGAATGAATGCCATGCCTTACCGACAACGTAGAGCTCTGCTGATATGTGGCCGATGTTGCACTTGTTCCCGGCGATGCAGATGTAGCTCCCGGTGTCCTCCATGCCCACGTCGTAGATCACCAGCGAGCCGTTGGACATGGTCTGATGCCTGCAGAGCAGACCAGGAAACCAGACACACATTCATGTCTAACTACTAGGGATGCAAGTTATAGATGGATTCATTAATAGTTAGTTGACCGTATTGATCAACTTACGATAAATCGATAAGCAGCGTTTCCCTCCCAAATCTCAATGTTTTAATTAAATTAAATGTAATACCTGCTATTTATTTACTTTATTTTTTTATGCTTATCAAATGTATGGAACGTATGTATTGTTGGTGTGAGCTGTACGCCAGGAGCAGATGGGCAGTGAGACTGGCCACTCACTGTCGGCCCACCGGCTGGAGATGGCGGTGTTGTGGTTCAGGGCCGAAACACCGCAGAGAAGGCTGGACACCACCTGACGACATCTGCTTCAGGCGTAAGGCTACAGCTACCTGCTAAGGTGGTTGAGGAAGGCACCTACTGTGCATGCATTATGATTGTGTATTCCCTATGTTTGTCTAGTAATTGATACAATAAAGATGTTTGTGTCACAAGTCTTATTTTCTCTCGCTGACCCATGGGCAGTGCTTAATTTGAACCGGAATATGCCGGAACAGGATCCCCCACCTCGTAATTTTGACCCCCCTGTGTTCCGGGACTTATTTTGGCTGATCCGGCACCTCCCGTGAATTAATAAAATATATATAGGCCTATAGCCTTTTATAACGGACTACCTCTGCCTCCTCAGGAGTGAGAGCGCAGCATCATGCCATGTTCACTAGGCTACATTTCCCATCTCACCGTGCAGCCTATAAATTGGGTTTGAGACTGTCAGGATCGCAACAACCACGAGTGAGCAAGCGAGAAGGAACCATGAAGTGTGCGCGCCGAGAAGATCACCATTTCTGAATCGCGAAAGCTAGACAGTAGACACTGATGTGCGCTGTTCCAAATTGAGACCGAGCGCGAGAGTCTGCAAACAAGGGTTTGCAAAAGTGCACTACTAAAAAAAGAAAAAAGATATTCGTTGTGTTGATCTAAGTTATTTCTTTTGTGTTGGTCAGTGGTTTTATTCATATTTGGAAAGGTAACAAAGGCTAAACCAACTCATAACCTTTTAAACTTTAAAATAGCCTACAGTCGGCTGCACGTTACAATATGGTAGAGCTGAAGGCAACGCGCACCGACTTAAAAAAAAGATCGACATCATATTTTATAATCGCGACGCAGGGGCATGCAACAGTTAATCATATATGACATTCGACATAGTGAGAGTGTCTTTGTTTGAGTGAAAGGGAGAGGCTTCTGAAGTGGCGACCTCTCCACGTATTGCAGTAGGAGAAGTCCAGCGTTTGCGTGGCTATTTTGGTGAGGGAAGCACAATTGGTGTCCCACACATTTAAGGATCATAACTATTATGGATCTACTACATTTCCATCCCGAGTATCTGATTAAATGTAGGCTACATGAAGTTGCCCCTCCCTCGCTGTTTGTTCATATGCGCGGATGAGATGGAAAGCCTGGCTGTGCCAAACATTGTTTAAAAGTTTTCATCAAATTTTGGTCGGCACACAAGGTTTTGGACATACTAGTTTATAGTGGCACGGGCGCCTGGGCCACTTTTGGTGCATTAATCAGCCATGTAGCAAAAAGGATAGATAGCCGAGGTGAGAGGATGATATCTTCCACGGCTGGCGAGCGCTCCGCCTAGTGCGCGCGTTTCCTTCCCTCCCAGGACCGACAGCTGCTTTACAAGTCAATTTGAGCACGAAAACAGCAAAGACAATGTGATGTTTCATTCAAATATGGCATACACGCTCCAAATAAAGCACTGGCTGGAGGGATTTCAATCGGACCGCAGCGCGAGCAGACAGTCAGTGTGAAAAGCCAAGTCTAGGGAACATCGCCGTCTTCGCTGCCGCTCGCTTACCATCAGTGCACGAGCCCTTGAAATAGTGAAGTGGCATATCGCAACAGCACATGCGGATTAGCCAAGTTATATGCAAGAAAGTCGCCAACAAAGCGTGGATTTGCCAACGTTGTGTGAATACGGGGAAAGGATAACAGTTGGAAAGCCATGCGCTGTCCTTTCCGTGGGTAGTAGAAAACCGATTCGGTTTCTTTTCACCTCATGTGGAAAGCATAATTTCCATGCACTGCATTTGCTGAAACTACTAAGCATAAAGTTAGCGATCAAACTAAAATATTGGTTGTTGTCATTACATCATTTAATAGGCTATGGTAGTTAGCCATTGGATTGCCAACCGTATTAAAAAACAAAAGTATGGTTCCATGAGCTGACATGCTCAATGTCGTTAAAATGCAGGGAATTGCATCCCCCCGTTTTTATTCGTTTGCGTAATTGTATGTAGTTTTTTTCTGTGCGTTCCGGGACCTCTGTCCAACTCATCATCGCTGTGGTGTCATATGTGTTTTGCGTTCCGGTACCTTGTGATTTACAAATTAAGCACTGCCCATGGGCACCGGAGGAGGTGTGACAGGCAGCAATGCCCAGCAGGTATTAACAGCTACCTGTACAATCCTCCTGAATCTAAAAATGTGATAAAATGCTTGATTCAAATTAATTGCTATTTATATTCTTTAATCCAAAGGTGATTGAATTAATACATTCATTATTTACACCTCTACTAACTACCACTGGGAATTCTGGCGCAATCTTGTTGATGGAATTGAGATTGTGGTTTAAGAGGTTAATGAAATCACTTGATGGTTAAACTGACTCCTTCCAGGGTAATAAACATATCAGCATTCAATTGGCCAGTGGACTGTAAGAAAAATGTAAATTCTTGACAGTTAAGATTGGTCTGGTTTGGTTCCCATGGACTACCAGAAGCCTATACTAACAAGATTTCGTAAACAAGTAAACAAGATTTAGTTAAGAGGTAAATCATCTAATAGAAGAGCCTGGAGTCCTCATTTTCTTGACTAGTTCACTGACAATGCTGCTGATATACAATTCATACCAAAAGTTGCATAGTAGCAGTTTATTAAAAGCTCCTTGAAATGTAAACTGGAGTCTGACCTGCTTCTGATGGCCCTGGCATCCTTCTTCTTCCACGTGATGTGGGGAGTGGGGTCTCCGCTGGCCTGGCAGTGCAGGGTGGCGGTGTGGCCCTGGTACACGGTGGTGTTCTCCGGCTCCAGCTTAAACGACACAAACTCTGGGGAACACAAGACGACGGTGACGGGCGACGGACGCTAGCGGAAGGTATCCCGTGGTATGGTATGGTGCAACATTCATGTCATAACCATTTTTGCAGCACATACAGAAATTACTTTTAGAGTAGAGTAGAGTATCATTTATTGATCCCAGGGGGAAATTAAGGTGTCAAGTAGCATGCATACATACATAAATACAGAGGACATTACACACATCACTACACATATATTGACCATATAGGCTATAGCTTTCTCTTACATTCAACATAGGCACCTTGCCAAGGGCTTTGACCATTCTCCTCAGTAATCAGTATTTTTCCGTGATATTGCCTCTTTATCTATGCTGGCCCAACTTGGGCATCTTGCCAAGTACTCATCAAAAGACCCCAAACTTAAGACATCCAGGTATCAATGCCATTTGGCTTCGGACAGCAGAATCAAAATCCAAGCAAACATGCTGGCTGGAGTTATGTGGCTTAACCCCCTAAGACACTATCCCCCTGTTATAAATACGTTGTTACCAGAATGGCAATGACCAAGCCATAATGTATAACTTGAAGACCCTGTGCACTGTCATAGTGGTAAAATAATCGATTTAATCGATAATCGATCGATTTCATTAAAATTCACATAATCGATTCACAGGGCACAAAATCGATTTTTTGGTTCTTTTTCTTTTTGTTCTTTTCTTTTAATTTAGGTCTACCCCGTAGGTATTAGTCAATTAGGCCTAGGCCTACTTATTACAAAGTAGCAATCTGTTAACACTGTCAAGCCACAGCCCTTTGACATTTTTATATAAAAATAGAGAACAGCATCATTTGGGGGAAATCCTGGCACTAAGAAGGGAACGGATTGAATTGATTCGGAATGAATCGAATCAAATCGAACTGAATCGTGATGAATCGATTCTAAGCCCTAAGAATCGAGATTGAATCGATACAAGAACATGGCTGCGATACCCAGCCCTAATAGTAATTCCGTTTTTTTTTTTTCAGTGACTATTACAACGTTGCAGTAGCGGTACGGTGTCTGGTAAGGGTGCTACTCTCAGTGTTGCCAGATTTGTCTGATCAAATCCCGCCCAAAAGGTTCTCAAAGACCGCCAAAATGCACGTAATTCTGCCCAATTAAAAACATTTTTATTGATTTATACGGACATAAAAATACAGAAAAAAACACCAAAAGGCCAATTTTTTCAGTTTTTACCCGCAGACGGCCATCCCAAGCAGCCCAATTGAGCGGGTAACCGCCCAATCTGGCAACACTGGCTACGCTCGTCCTCTTACCTGCGACGGTGATCTCCACCTCAGCGGTGATCTGGCCCTGGATGCTGTTGGAGGCCACGCAGGTGTAGTTTCCCGCGTCCCCGGGCAACACCTTGGAGAACTGCAGCGTGCCCTCGCTCTGGCTCACCCACGGAGGGATCTCGCTGCCATCTGCAGGCGGGAGGCGGAAATGGATGATCATAATCACACTGTTCACATTTCTAATGTGGGCTCTAAATTAACGCTAGCCAACCAAAACAAATGCTGGTGAAATTTCAGTTTGGCAGGTAGAAAAGACCAGCTTAAAAGCTTAAAAGATTGCGTATTTGGCTAGTAAGATTAAAATCTACTAGCCATTTTGGTGATGCTGATGATCATAGTACAGCACATTTATTATGACCACAGATGCCATGACACATGTTCTGCATAGGTAGGGTGAACAGACGTCCCGGTTTGACCGGGACAGTCCCGGTTTGGAGTTGTGTGTCCCAGGTCCCGAGCAAACCCTCTCGGGACACAAATATGTCCCAGTTTTGGCCACCCACTACATTGCGCCATGTCTATCAGGGTAAATATATGGAAACGATTACATGTTTACCGGCCGCAATTAATGGCATCCAGCGCTTGTATAGAAAGTCTGAAGGAGTCAGTTGCGATTTGTCATTCCTCCCTCTAAAATTGATTAGAATGCAGGAAATGGCATCTAAAAAGTACAAATTTTCCTGGGGGAGGACCCCCAGACCCGCCCGCCAAATAGTGTGCTTCAGTCACGCAGGAAGTGTCCCGGTTTCAGACTACAAAAATCTGGTCACCCTATGCATAGGTGACTGCCTACCGGTGACTGCCTACCTAACATTGACATTGTTCACCACCAGCCAAAATGGCTAGTAGATGAAATCTTACTAGCCAAACACAGATGAAATTTTACCAGCCAAACACACCATCACTACTGGGTCAAAGTGTTCTTTTCTACCAGCCAAAATGAAATTTCACCAGCATTTGGACTGTTGGTTGGTGTTCATTTAGATCCCTGCTGCCTATATATGCATGCAATCGGCCAGGTTACTAATTCACTGCCTACTACCGGTACTACTGCCCATGCACAGGTGGGACACAAAAGCTACTGATGATCATTCATTACTGTTCATGTAATAGCCACATTATTTTTTATATGTATATTTTTAGGGGCTTTTGTATGCCTTTATTTGACAGGACAGTCGAAGATGGTGACAGGAAGCGAATGGGACAGAGAGACAGGGGAGGATCGGGCGGCTAGCTGGTCTCATAGGACTCAATGTTAACTGCTAGCTTAGAGGTCACCTTTGTACTGCCATACCCATAGAATGGTTGAAAGTACAGGAGAAAGGTAAAGCCCAAACATTTAACTGAAGGGAAGGTGTAAAATAAGCTTATTTCAGAAAAATGGGACAATATCACTTTATGGGTCCAAACGGTCACCTGTTTTGATCCACTGGATGGTGGGTGGCTCCTGTCCCCTGGCAGAGCACGTCACACTGCCCTCCTTCCCCAGCTCCAGGCACTGGGACGGCTGAGGGGTGGGGGTGAACTTCAGCCGCTCTATGGGACAAGCAGACATGAAACACACATGCACGCACACACATACACGCACACACACAAAAACAGAAACACACATTAGACCAGTGCTTCTCAATCTTTTTTGAACTCATCTTCAGCTTGCTGCCAACACCCCCCCCCCCCTTAGTATTAAAAAAATGTGGGACAAGCAGACATGAAACACACACACATGCACCCACACAGAAACACACATTAGACCAGAGGTTCTCAACCTTGTTTGAACAAACGCCTCCTTGACCTCACCCGCCCCCCTTGGTATTAAAAAAATTGAAATAAACTAATCCCACCCATTTGACACTTTTCGGGGAGCTGCAGAGCTCCCCTTGAGAAACACAGCAGTCGACCACGAACAGCTGTAGAATAGACTCTTGTTCGAGTTTTAGAGAACAACGCACATACGCAGAAAAGCGAACGTGCTCAGTACAAATCAATACGTTTATAGTAGGGATGCACGATATTAACCGATACCTATGTTTTTTTTTTGTTTTTTTTTAAAAAGACATTTAATACAGACTGACAATGATGCAAACATTGCAACATTTCCAAAAACACCTTTTAACTCCCTGTGATAAAATTAGATAAAAAAATAGAGACAACCTCGAAAACAAACTATGAAAGTCACCATCAAGTCCAATCTTGTAGAACCGTAACTTATATTTAAAAAAAAAAACCATTGGCGTTGACATCGGCCCAGTTTTACCCATCGGACCGATGTCCGATGTGTTGAGAAATGTCAAATATCGGCCGATACCGATACATCTGGCCAATACATCGTGCATCCCTAGTTTATATGCATACTGAAAAAAAGTCTGTAGGAGGAGCAAAACATCCTTACGCAGTACAAACACGCTGGCCACGGCGGTCAGCATCCCCGCCTGGTTTTTCACCATGCAGCTGTAGTGGATGTGGTTGTCATACACCTCCACACTGTTGATGCGCAGAGTCCCGTTATCAAACTGCTTAAAGCGGGAATCCTGTAGAAGAAAAAAACATGTCAATAATCAATACAGTGCTATGTCAGGATTCTCCCCTATGACTTTGACTGGATGCTATATATCTAATTGGGAGAAACAGTCATCAGAACCTGGGAGCAAAAAGCAAGAAAAGTAAGGTTCAAATAAAAGTACCTACAACACAGACTCTTTGCCTTTGGAGAAGCAAACGGATATCAGAGGATTTCTCAAAGCCATTCAACTAAATCTTCACATAGGAAATAATGAAGTCTTCTACTCATTTCATGAACAGTCAGCTTCTTTAAAGGTGCACTGTCTAAGATGGTGGCCAGAGTAGGTATTGTAACTATGCTGCCCATGTAAACTGGGCTGCCCATTGCCAAATTTGATCTTTTCATGAATATTAACAAAATAATAAACTATATTTACTAGTATGATCAAAGTACAGTAAGTTTTGCAGCTAAAAATGGCGATTTCTGGAAATTCAAAATGGCGGACAATGGAGAAGATCCCCCTTTTCATGTATGAAAAGTTCAATTTTCCCCGTCATAATGAATACTTAGAATTTGATGGTGGCGGTAAGTATTCATGAAAAATGTAACATTTGTGAATGGGCAGCATGAATTCTGGAAATAAACTACTAAAAATATTACACGGTGCACTTTTAAACCATAATTTGGCAACAAATTGAGAATTGACCTCAAGCCAGACAACAAAGGGGCCTCTACTGTTACCTTTAAATGCCCACACTCATTAATGGATTCTCTGAAATATGAAGTTCAGCCATACCTCACTTTTGATATTGGCACGATTTCTACACCAAATTCTGGCTGACGGTCAGTGGTGGTAGCACAACACCTCTCAGAATATTTGCTAATGTTCAATGATGTGAGCGTGATCATATTCCTCTTTACATAACAGTTATCTGACATTACATTACATTACACTACAGTACACTTAGGGCTTCCGCACACCGGCTCCGACAAAGTGCTGAGCACTGCTCAGCTAAAATTCGATTCCATTGTTTTCAATAGAACCACGCACACTGGCGCCGATGTCCGCGGACATTCGCCGATGTCGGATAGCAATTAGAGACAAGTTCTATTTTGTCGGCGCCGCCCATTGACTATCAATGCAATGTTCGTGTGAAATTGGGTTTGGGGGTCCGAATTCTGTCGGAAGCAAAAGTGCGCCGCAGTGCTGTCGGAGCCAGTGTGCGGCACTTCCAAACACTTCCAAAGCCACTTACAGTTACTATATTTTGCCTGGCGTCATGCTAAACTTCTCTGTATCGAATCCAATTTTAGTATGTGTGCTGCCGAAGCGAATCCCTCAAAGTAAAGGAGGATGCCTTACTTCACTTTCGATAGGGGCGTGGTTTCTGAACCAGGCGGATTCGGGCTGGGGGTTGGCGGTGGCATGGCAGTGCAGGTAGCCTGGCTGACCCTCATGCAGCTCGCTCCTCTCCGGCTTCTGGACCCAAACCGGCGGTGCTGCAAATGAAATACAATGCGGTTAAGAGAGAAAAATATGTTCTCTGTTTTCCTACAACGGTAGAAAGAAAAACCTATCCTATATTATAAAAACATGATATACAAATATTAGGACAGCTTTAAAAGGTTTGAAAGGGATATTCTATGTGGCCCTGACAGAGAGCACTGCTATGACCGTTCCAAAGATAATACAGTCGCATAACATGTGCATTATACGACTTGTACTTGACCAACCACAAATCGCACTCCGAAGCGAATGTGTAAGATTTATAACTTCTGGAAAAACTTATTTTTTTGGCATAGAACTTGTGGCAAGTGTGGCAACGGAGCACCTTTTCAGGAAAAAGCCTCTTTTCCTACTGTACTATTTTTAAATCCATTTGGTCGATCATTCCAGGATCATTCCATTGTTTTGAGCTTCGTGTCAAGCATCTGATACATACTATAATAGCCCAAAAACAAAAACAGGTTGCACTTGGCCACAATTTTCTTAAGGAACGGTACGTTTTTTTTGAGACCATTTATCCTATGCAAAAAAAGTTGGGAGTGCTGCTCCAAAACTAACTCATTAAATTGGGAAGGAAACTTTTACAAGCATCACTCCATCCTTTTCCAGGATCTTTCTCGAAATCTTCTTTTGAACATTCCACTCTTCAGACTATTCCATTAAAGTACAAAACTACTCCTTTAAAACATTTCATTGCCATAATTGAGGCAATAATACACAGGGACATTTTTGAGCTGGGGAAAAACATCTTATCGCTGCCCAGACATATTGCCCAATTTGCCCTGTGTATCATCAGGAATACTTACTGGTCACAGTGAGGGCATTTTAACCATTTTAAGCGCATCTTTTGACCCCATTCCAAATCTTCAGATCAGTCCATCAAAAAAACTAAACTACTTCTTTAAAATACTCCTTTAATTGCCCAAATTAGGATTACTTACTGGCCACCGTGACAGTGAGCTCCTGTTTCCTGGTGCCTGCCTTGTTCTGGGCCACGCAGGTGTAGACTCCGGAGTCGCTGCCGCGTGTGGGGCGGAAGACCAGGTTGAGGCCCTCCTGGTAGACGCGGCCCTCCGAGGGCACCCGCTGGCCCTCCCGCTCCCACCACACCTCCGGCTTGGGGTGGCCGTGAGGAGGACGGCAGGCCACGTGCTCCAGCGAGTCGGCAGTGAAGACCCGGGACACGCTGGCGATCATGTCCTCCAGCTCTGTGGAGAGAGAGAGAGGAGAGTGGCAGACAGGTGAGTTTTGATGACTTCAACCCAGCAATTTTTTTTTTACATAATTGTCAATGTCGCTGTTGCAGCCGGTCATAAAGCTTGTGTTGCACAGATGCTGCTCATGGTTTAAATAGGTTTGGAATGGAAATTCAGGCACTATATGTGGACCTACAACAACGCATGTAATAAGCAACAGACCATCATTTAACAAAAACATCAAAATCTGAATTTTCCACAATTTACAGTAATTGCCCTTGGTGTATTAACACTGTATAATCCAGTACAATATATGATCAGATGAATAAACAGATTGTCATATTTGCTTTACCAGCGAGCTGGAGGGATGCCTCGAGGGCGACGGCCTGGCCCTGCGGTCCCTTGCCCACACACTTGTAGGTGCCCGTGTTGCGGGGCTTCACCTGGGTGATGAAGAGGGAGCCGTTCCCCATCAGGAACACACTACACACAGACGGAGAGAAGAGAGGGGGGAGAGAGAGAGAGAGAGAGAGAGAGAGAGAGAGAGAGAGAGAGAGAGAGAGAGAGAGAGAGAGAGAGAACAGAGGTAGGGAGGGAGAGAACAGAGGTAGGGAGGGAGAGAACAGAGGTAGGGAGGGAGAGAACAGAGGTAGGGAGGGAGAGGAGAGATGGAGAGGGATTAACAAGACCAAGAATGAATGTTGACAGATAATTCTATGATGTATTGTGATGTAGACAGTTAGACAACTTGTTCACAGATGTGAGAAGATTCAGTATGACATCCTCGATTCTTATCAAAGTGACAGCGTGAGACTAGCCAGGCCATGCCCTCCTAGTGACACAACACCTTCTCCTGCCTCACACCTGCACCTGCATTACTGAAGGCTTGTGCACAAGGAGTGCATTCCAATATCGTCACCTTCTTAAAATAATCGCCTAAGTCATTTTTTGGTCAAGTTCACGTTTTCGCCTAACTCATGTCCTCCCCCATTCTGAGGGAGTTTTTGTGTTCCCTGACAAACCTGGAAAAAAATGACTTAGGCGATTATTTTAAGAAGGTGACGATATGCAACCTTGCTTCCTCCACTTGTGCTTGTGGCCTCGCCCCCCCTCCTGGCCCCTCCTCCGTTTCCCAGCTGTCAGCCTTGCCAGAAAAATTTTTGGGGGACTGTTTTTCATTCACCATCCCAATTGCAAATGAGAAAATGACTTAACCATTGAGCTTTTACGAGGTATTGAAATATAATGCTGTTGTCAGTGATGTCATCACGACATATTACTTCCTGGTATGAGGCCACAAGCACAAGTGGAGGATGCAAGGTCACATATCGGAACGCACCCAAGGACTCTCTTGAACATACCGTGACTTATTGGCTACGGGTTCGTCCTCGTGGTACCACACCACGGTCGGGGGCGGCTCGGCTATAAACTGGCAGTGGAACATGGCCTCCTCGTTCTTCAACACCACCAGGTCCTCGGGGGTCACCAGCGGCTGGGGGTAGCTTTTATCTACAGAGAAAACAAACACGGGACATTTTGGGTTTTAGCCTTTAGGTGAAGTGCACTCAACTCCGGATCACTTACCTGTGCAAGTGACTTGGTGTGTGCTACAAAGCGGCTTTGCTTAATGTTTACGGTGCCCTGATGCCATCCGGTAGGGCACTCGCCTGCCATGCGGCTGACCCGGGTTCGATTCCCGGCCCAGGTCCTTTGCCTCCCAGTCTCTCTCCCCCCCATTCGCTTCCTGTCTACCTCTCATACTGTCCTGTCCATAATAAAGTCTAAAAAGGCCATGTGAGTGCATGTGTGGCTAGTAAGACTTTAACATCTACAAGCCAAATTGGCTGGTGATGAAAAAAAAAGTTCATGTATAGCCCTGCTCACCGATGATGTTGAGTGTGAAGTTGACGTTGCTGCAGGCGTGCCCGGCGGGGTTTTTGCCACAGCAATAGTAGAGGCCGTTGTTCTCCGGCGTGGCGCTGGGGATGGTGAGGGTCCGCTCCTTGTTGTTGACACGGTGGATCTTGTCCCGCTCCGTCAGGTGAACGCCGTCCCGAAACCAACGGCAGGTCGGCCTGTATGTACAGCAGGACATCATAGGTCAAGACAGTGCATGGTAAATGGACCGCATTTATATGGCGTCTTTCCACTCCTTCCAGCACTCAAAGCGCTTTACATTGTATGCCTCACATTCACCCATTCACACACTGGTGACAGTGGCCGCCATGCAGGATACCACTCTGTCACCAGGAGCAACTTGGGGCTTAGTATCTTGCTCAAGGACACATCGATGGGGTCAGGCAGAGCGGGGCTCGAACCTCCAACCTTCTGGTCACTGAACGGCTCCTCCACCACCTGAGCCATCACCTCCTCTACGATGTGACCATTTCAAAACATAGCCGTACTTGTGGCATTAATCATAGAAAGACAACACAACAGTTGATATATAGGTGTGCTATGTTATAATCTTTAGGGAGCAGTCTTTTCGTTAATAATATATATTTTTTAAAACAGAATTGAATGACCTATACTCTACTCTAGTACGACACACTCGATGCCTGTACCATCCCTGAAAAATGAATAAAATGCACACTAAGAGAGCAGGAATGAATAGAAACTGAGGCAAAAGACAGGGACAGTTTAAAATGCACTTTTGACTGCCTGGCTATAGTAAACAGTTGATTGGGGGAAAAAACTCCTGCGGAAATTAAGCAATCCTTCTCTAGGCAGGATTTGTTTGAAACAGTACCACGGAGCTGCGATTTCCCAAGTTTGGTATCCTAAGTATTGGGTTTAAGCAACAGAACAGACGAGAACAGCTGTTTCGCTGCTTCTTTTCTCCTTCTCCCTGTTGTGTGGTCTAGACCAGTGGTTTTCAAAGTGGGGGCCGGGGACCCCTGGGGGGGCCGCCAAGGGGTGCTAGGAGGGCCGCTGCAGGTTGGCAGGAAAAGAACTTGAATTAATGTACACCAAAATAAAAATAAGCTAAACAATATGCCCGTCGGTTAAAAATGCATTATAATAAGCCATTCCATCTCTGAACATTAGGCCTAGGCTACTACTATTATCGTTATTTTAAATCCTAGAGAGGCACTGACACACAGACAGGTTATGAAAGGTATGGCATGACTCATGTACGGTAAGGGGGGCCTTGGCTGGAATTTACTGGTATATGGGGGGGGCTGACATGCTTAAGTTTGGGAACCACTAGTCTAGACATGACGAGGTCTTTCAACAGACTCATTTAAGCATGATGAACGCAGTACTTCACCCTGCCGGTGTGCAGACTAATCTCCACATGTTTCATTGCCAGCTGGGAAATATACCCACCAATGACTGACTATCTGGAGAGTGTGAACAACCAACCATGACACTGTATGTGTCAGCAAACATGACAACGCTGAACATTTTGTGTGATTGCTGAGTGATTGTTTCCAGGCGAGGGAAAACAACGAGTAACTTCAACTAAGAAGAAACATTCAAACATGTCATCTAAATAGGCAACGTATGAAACACAGTGACTCAGATAGTGCATGACGCTGTAATGATTCAGTTCCCAAATAGCTAGAACTTGATTGCCAGGGTGGCTCAAGGATTTCCATGCTAAAACTACACTTCCTTTAAAACAAAAGTACTGTATGTGTCAAAATAAGCAATTTATACAGCAGATTGTGCCTTAACACGATTAAGATTATGTTCAAATAGGCAGATCCCGATTGACACAATGACATGAGACAATGAGCCTGACATGCACCTCAGGTGTTTTCTGTGCTAAACTTGCCCTCACATAGTCTGGGCCTACTTTAAAAAATGCAGAATATGTGTACTGTATGTGTTCAGTCCAAATAGCCAGAATCTGATTGCTACAACGTCTTGAGGCAACAAACCTGCCCCCCTTTCCCAACTCAGAAGAGTTTTCGGAGTTAAAACTACCCCTCACTTTGTCAAGGCCCACTTTAAAAACACAGTAGGCCTGTACTGAAAGCTTTCTGTCCGGAATTATCCAGAATTGAATCGCTAAAACACTTTGAGGCAAAGAGGCAGACCTAGGCTACCTCAGATTTTTTTTCCCGTGCTACAGCTACACGCACTTAGTCAGGGCCTATTCTAAAAACACAGCATGTGTGTGTCCTTCAAAAAGAAAGAAAAAAAAAACCAGCCATGCAGTAGAGCACTCTGAGCAGGGGCCTGTGTGGAGGTGGGCGTATACAGGGGTTGGACAAAATAATGGAAACACCTGTTATATTAGAGTGAGAAGTTTCATGGCTCAAGTGGACCAGCCTGTTGACCAATCTTCATTCATTACACATTGCACCAGTGAGGTGAAGTGTGAAGGTTCAATTAGCAGGGTAAAACCACAGTTTTGCTCAAAAAAGTGCCATGTACACAACATTATGGGTGACAAGTCAGAGTTCAAAAAGGAGAAATGCTTGGTGCGTGTGTAACTGGTGCATCTTTGACCGAGACAGCAAGTCTTTGTGATGTATCAAGAGCCACGGCACCCAAGGTAATGTCTGTATACCACCAAGAGGGATGAACCACATCCAACAGGATTAACTAAGGACGCAAGTGTGGATGAACCTCACTCAGGGTTCCCACACCTTTTTCATGAACAAATTCAAGCACTTTTCAAGCACCTTCAGGCACCAAATGTTCAGCAAAGAGGTTGGATATATAATAAGAGGAATCGAAACACGCCCACTCAATGCAAAAGCGTGAGCTCAAAATTTGGTCTCCTAAGGGGGCGTTGTCTCGCCTTCTTCTTCTCTTTTCCTGGTGTTCGCACAAGACGTGCGCTACCGCCATCTACAGCGCTAAGGGGACTCCATGTATTCTCTACCTCAAGACTCCGAAGGTCTCCTAATCGAAGGTCTCCTAAAGGGGTGTTCACCCGTAGTAAAGTGGATACCGGAAAATAACCCGCCTGCTTTATCGCACTCTCATATACGATTCTCTGTGTACAGTTTCCCAGCACCTTTAATAGGTCGCGGGAAGGGGGTGTGGGGCTCCTCCCCCAGAACATTTTTAAGATGCAATTTCCTGCATTCAAATCAATTTTAGGGCGTCGAATGGCAAATCCCATCTGACCTCTCTCTACCTCAGATTTGTCATGTATCTGAATAATTTATTTCTATTATTTGGCTTACTGAGTTTGACTCGACAAATTTCAAGCATTTTCAAGCACTTCACCAAAAATTCAAGCATTTTTCACAACCTTGAAAATACTTAATTGAGATTCAAGCATTTTCAAGGAATTCAAGCACCAGTGGGAATCCTGCTCACTAAAATGGCAGGTGTTTCCATTATTTTGTCCAACCCCTGTAGGTTCCGGGTGACTCACCTTGGATGTCCATCAATATTGCAGCGCAGCGTTACGGGAGAGGCGCTCTCGATGTCCGCCTCCGACGAGGGCTCCTGAAGCGTGACTGCACCACTCTCCAACCCTGAGGCAAAACAAGAACGGAAAAAAAAAGACGATGGTTTACAGAGGAGAGACATAAGAGAGGAGAGACACCGTTTAAGTTGAGTGGGAAGACTGAAGCAAAAAAAAAAACAACAACAACCGACCCACAGATTTCAAGATCATCATGACCACAAATGAATTCCACTCCACTGAAGATTAGATATACGGCTGATGGGTAATATGGCTGATGGCCAGTGGTGTAGTGGGGATTTCTGAAGTGGGGGTACGCGATTTGTGATGTCATTAAATACTTTGGTAACTTATCAGGTCAAACCCCAAAACTACTCTCATTTCTTCTCCGTTTTCATCTGTCTGCTCCATCACCTACAATACTGCTATGTGCTCATCCTATCCTTTTTGTGTTCGAACATGGGCAGAAGGCTGTTATTAAATCTCACCTCAGGAGAAATGAGTGAACTGCGTACCCCCGCGTACAACACCCACTACACCCCTGGTAATAGCTGAGTTGTTACTATACAAAACAGATCTTATGATCACAAATTAATACTACTCTACTGAAAAAATAAGACAAGCCAAAAAAGATGGTTTGTGAAGAGACATAATACTCATAGAGTACACGCTACTGAAGCGTGACTCAGGGCTGTAGTACTCGAGTCCGGACTCGGCCCAAGTCTGGACTGAAGTCAGTTTTTTTGTGGACTTGGACTTGTCTCGGACTCGGTATTGTTTGGACTCGGACTTGTCTTGGACTCGGACATTGGTCTTGCCAAATTGGCTTTTGGTCTCGACCAGGTCTGCAAACAGGTTTGTCTTAACATCCATGGCATATAGGTTACCTTCAGAGGTTCACATTATTTAAATTCATCCTTTTTATTGTTTAACACTGATAGACATGTGACTCGGACTTGACTTGGACTCTGATCTTTTTGGACTTGGTCTTGTCTCGGACTCGAACCTCTTTGGACTCTGACTTGACTATTCTGGTCTTGGACTTGTCTTGGACTCTACAAAGGTGGACTTGACTACAGCCCCTTAATTTATGAGTGAAGTGCCCTTGAACAAGGCACCTAACTCCATATTGCTCCAGGGACTATCACCAGTAGGCTTGCCTGTAGGCCTAATAATTGAGTCGCTTTGGATAAAAGTCAGCTAAGTATAATGTAATGTAATTGCTCTGTTCCTCATCTTATAACTTAAAGGAACACTGTGTAGGATGGTCTTGTACAGTAACTCTGCAAAGGTGGACTTGACTACAGTGCTGGCGTGACTGCACCACTCTCCAACCTTGAGGCGAAACAAGACCACCAAAAAAAAAACAATCCGATCGTTGACAGAGAGCCCTACATATTCGGCTGATGGGCAATAGTTGAGCTGCATCACAAAACGGATCTTTTCATCACAAATTAATTCACCTCTCTTCACTTCTCCACTAAAAAAGTAGGTTATCCAAAAAGATGATGGTTTATGGAGAGATAGTTTATGATTTTTTTTAAAAAGACGTCTCACTCTGTAAAAGGTTACAAAACTATCTTTAAATCACCCCAAGAACACTGTGATGATGGATCCAAGTGGTCAGAAAGGAAGAGCAACACCTTATCAACTAGAGGTGTTAATTACCACAGAAAATGGCAGTGTTCATGACTGAACCATAAGAAAGAGACTAGGCAAAATGGCACGCATGTCATATGTCCATGGCCAAAGCCACCATAACATTGGCTCCATGTAGGCAATAAATAAATAAATACATAAGTAAGTAAGTAAGTAAGTAAGTAAGGAAGTAAGTAAGTAGGTAAGTAAGTAAATACATTGATATTTCTTCAGATGTTTGAGGAAAAACACAAATTAATTCCACCCCACTGAATAAAGTTAAATAACTTTTAACATTTTTGGATTAGCCAAAAAAAAGATGTTTTACTCATCAATGCATGGCTGGTTTATGTGCAGCAGCTATGCACAAAAAAAGAAACAGACTATTCCCAAACATCTGAAGGACCATCACAAACAAATTCCACTCCCCTCGACCTTCTCGGGCCCGCAAAAACAGCAGTCTCCTTTTTAAACGTTTCATTCAAAAGCAGCTGGACACTTACATCTCAGGCAATTAATCTTGGCGGGGGTTGTGAAAGAGACCTTTGTGTCTCTGCCTCTTGCACGACCCCCCAAAATAGCTAGCACGCTCTCCAGCGAGTGATGTTTAATTTTCAGTGCTTGCAGAAGAAGTGGTGAGGGGTGAAGTTTTTAAAGCTGACCGCTTACAACTGAACTGTGTGACAAAAAAAATACTGGCTGAAAAGACACGTCCAAGAAAGTGTCACCAACCACTCACACTCACATTTGATGTTGAGGGTGGCATTGCTTGAAAGTGTTGAGGGGCAATATTTAATGCTGACCAGACCATGTGAACTGTGTGTAAACAGAAACACACACACCCCGACAGAACAGGTACATCCAAGCAAGTGTCATCGACCAACCACACTCACATTTGATGTTGAAGGAGACATTGCTTGAAAGTGGTGAGCTTAAAGCTGACGGCTTACAAGTGAACCGTGCGTAAAAAAAAAACCTCACTAACTGAACAGAAATGTCCAAGCGGATGTCCCCAACCAACCACACTCGCATCACATTTGATGCTGAAGGTGGAATTGTTTGACAGTGATGAGGGGCAAGCTTTGAAGACGGCTTACAAGTAAATTGTGTGTAAAAAAATACTTCTGTGACTGAAGAGAAACAGCCAATCAAGTGCCACCAACCATGTCACACTTTTACTGTATATATTTGAAGACTTATGTGGCTTTTAGATATGACAGTAGAGAGAATGATTGGGAGAGAGGGTTAAGCATCAATTCAGGCTGGATTCGAACCTGGGTCCCCATGGGCATGTGTAGCCCATATAGTATACACATTATGTGTAATCCAGGTGCATTAGCACACTGTAGTTGAAGGAGAGGATTGTGCACATCCCAGGGAAAGGTGCAGGACGAAGGCCAACTGTAGCTTTCAGAGGGAGAAGTCCGCACACTTAGAATCCTTTTTGTTGTATTTTACTTCTTCATGGCAGGATAACGTTTCGACCTTGTTATCCTGCCATGAAAAAATAAAATACAACAAAAAGGATTCTAAGTGTGCGGACTCCTCACTCTAAAAACTGCATTAGCACACTGCACCAGCACCAGCCAAGGCACACTCACATTTGATGTTGAAGGAGGCGTTGTTCGAAAGTGCTTGTTGTCCCGTGGCGTTGATGAGGGCCAGGCACTGGAAACTTCCGGAGTCCAGGGTGCGATCCACAGCGGTGAACTTGAGGTTGCCTCCCTCCTGGTAGCGGCGGTCCGTGTTGGTTACCGCGGCGCCATTCTGGAGCCAGGTGTAGTCGACATCCTCCAGGGTGCCCACCTCGCAGCGGAGCATGGCGCTACGCCCGTGCAATGCATCCTGGGACTTTGGCTCCTCGCTGAACAGAAGGGATGTGGCACGCGTGACTAGAAGAAGCAGAAGAGAGGCAAGAGACAACATTAGGATGCGTTCTGCAACCGAACGATTAAAATCAAGCCTTTTTTTTTTTAAATGTATTTTTTATTCTCATTTCATTCAAATGCAGTGTTAACCGAAGACAACCCCCTTCCTTCTAAGGATTACATAATGATTCTCTGCAAGGCTGTGCAAAAAAAGAAAATTAAGTCTTCTTTTCCATTCACAATGTTGTAGTCGAGATTTCGTTTTTTTCCCAAATTTTGATTTAATATTGACTTAATCTACCTTTTAAATCGGCCTTAAGTTCTGGAAAACGTTCTACCATACACAAAAAGGACATGAATGGTTAAGCTCTCCCTCCCCTCGAATACGCACGCGCACGCGGACCCGCACCCGCACGCGCACGCACACAGACTACATTAAGTCTTTTGCAGGAACGGGCCTGTCTGTAACTGAAAAGAGCAAATTAATGCAGCGTCCCACAGGGACAATGGCAACTCCCCCAGAAAAAAAAAGAAAACCCAAGGGTGGTGTGTGTGTATGTGTGTGTGTGTGTGTGTGTGTGTGTGGGGGCACACACATGAAAATAAAGATCCGCTTGCATAGAGTGTGGTCTCACACAGCCACAGCAAAACACATGCAGAGGAGCGAAAAAAACTCTGAATGCTTCACTGCCACTGAGACTGAACGCATAGACAACGCTGTGCTGCTGATGTGAGCTTGACGATTAGATGAATCAGGCTTAATACCAGACAGATCACGTCAGCAGCCTCCTTCCCAAAACAGATCATTTAACTGTGCTAAAATCTCAAGACATGGCCCCTGCTATAAATGTGCTGTTACCAGAATGGCAATGAGCAAATCATTACGCGTGACGTCACAGTAGTGAGGTAGGCAGGCAGGCCGTGCTCTCCTAGTGGCGCAACAAATTCTAATCAGGCCAAGAGCAATAAAAATATCGTTTCTGAGCTCCTGAAAAATCGGGAACTCCTCCCACGTTGTCAGGAAGCATACGACCATTAGCAAACCAAGGGAGGCGGCAAATGTTAATTGATATGCTCTTGGTCAGACCAGAAGAGATTTGAAAGTCAGTGATTATCAGGCTACTAGTGGAGTACTATGACTATGACTAGAAAAGCATCCCACTGGTGGAACAATGGGTTACACTATACTTGACGTGTTGCTGCATAACACATTCATAGCAGCTGTTATACACTTTGCATGAAGGGTTCATGACTGTTTCGTAAGACATTCATACCAAACCTTTCATAAACATGGGAGACAAAAGAACAGCAACTTGTTAAGATGAAAATTCAACAATTGCAAAACAGCATTGCTATTTGTGTGCGGCTTTCTTTAACTTTTATTTTGACAACAGCTGTCCTTCTGTCCCCTAAGTTTATGAAAGGTTTGGTATGAATGGGTCAAACACGTCAAGTCAAGTGTTACCTAACAATGTAGTTACATGGTCGTGTAGTACTATGGAAGTCAAGTCCAACATTTTCTAGGTTCCTTTCTGGTAAAGTCTTTTCCATGGCTAAGTAAAGCACTCCACCAGTGGAACAGTGTGCATTATGATGTTGCCCACATTGATATAACTACTGAACACAGCGCCACACCTCTACAAGATGTCTGGTCCTCAGACAATGGCGACAGAGCTCAGCGTCTTCTCACCACGGCCGCTCTCTCTCTTCTCTGAACTCAATAAACCCTTCCTCCTCCTAACAGCCGGCAGGGGCTGGGTGGTGGTGGCGGTGGTGGTGGTGACCAACGTGATTCTGATTATGGAGACTGCCAGGTTGTGTCTGTGTCTGTGTCTGTGGGTGCGTTCCAATATGCGACCTTGCGTCCTCCACTTGTGCTTGTGGCCTCAGGTTTTGTTGATGCCCCTCCTCCGTGGAGAAAACAATTAAGTTTCCCTGCTGTCAGCCTAGCTACAACAAGTTTGGGGGGACTATTCTTCATTCACCATCCAGTTTGCAAATGAGAAAATGACTTCATGATTGAGCTTTTGCAAGATATTGAAATATAATGCTGCTGTCAGTGATGTCATCACAACGTATTACTTCCTGGTACGAGGCCACAAGCACAAGTGGAGGATGCAAGGTTGCATATTGGAATGCACACTGTGTCTGTCCTGCTGCCTGAGAAGTTAGTGCCTTGCGCGTCTCAACGGCGTCGTGGTAATCAGTCTCAAATATCCCAGCGCTTACAATGTGGTAAAAGTTCCAAGAATGGCAGTTTTGTAAAGATATAATAATAATAATAATAATAATTGTATTTGTATAGCACTGTGTCATACAAGGCATGTAACTCAAAGTGCTTAACAAATGGAAAAAAAAACATTGTTAGAGATAGATTTAAAAGGAGAGGTATAGAGGAGAGGCAGAAAAAGCAGGAAGGCAGAGGAAGAAGAGATAGACAGAGAATGTAGAGTCATAAGGTCAACGTAGGATAGGACCAGGATTCTTAGATGTGTAAGGTCCATAGTGGCTGGGCCTATCATAAGTCATAGATAGTCACACAGAGATTGGGCAGAGATTAATATAATATAAAGCACAATAGACAATGCAACCTTTCTTGATAGACAAGAACATCTGGATACCAAAAAAGGCTGCTTCGAGTCAAGTTTGGAAGACCAAAGTACATAAATGGCATCAATAAGTAAGACCGATTCAGACAGATATGGTGGATTTCATTTTACCCCTCACTCTGTGTCCTGAAAGCTGATTTAGAGCTAGGGTGGTATTTAATAAACAAGTTTTATTGGAAGCGCAAAAGACTGCCCTGTTTTAAGACTGACTAAAATGCGGTAACAATTAAGTGCCAGTGACAACCACAATGAGTCATTCAATCATCTTGCGTAACACTTGTCAGTTGGCTTTAGTTCAATTTTTCCAAGTCAAATGGTATAAATCTCGTTCATAGTAGGAGCGATTATTGTTTTTATTTTTTTAAACCCAGTCCTCTGTAAATACCTGTTCTAGGCAGGATCCCAGCCCTCTTCCTGGATTTTTGTGGAAGATTTTTTTTAGAGGAGGGTCAGGTGGGTGGAGTGGGATGTGGGGCAGAGGGGGTGGTGGGGGGACACAAAGGTAGCTTTCATGGTGCTCTGCATCTTATGGTCACCGTGGAAACTAAGGAATGCTTGGGATAATACCAGATGAACAGATATGCATAAAAATATTCTTCTGGCACATACACAAGCGCACGCGCACACGCACGCGCACACGCACATGCACACGCTTTGCTTGGATGGGATGATATGGCAGGCAGGCAGGCAGGCAGGCAGGCAGAGAGTCTTCTTAAGGATTATACACATGCATCCGAAGCAGTGAGATAGGTCTGTACAAGTCACAGACGCTCATGTGTGTGTAGAGTAGACCCTCTTGAAATCCGAGTGTAGGAGTTATTCATGACTGGGGCATGTCCATTTCTGTTTAATCTACTACCAGCACAAAAACAGTAAATAACTCCCAATAGCATGATCATCTTAAAGAAGACACCCACAACCACACTAGAAATGAATGTGTTGCCACAAGGGAACTAAAATAGCCGTGGGTGTACAGTAGAACTGATGCTCAAATTTGCGCCTGCAACTATGCAAACACAAACACCTACACACCTGCTATGACATACTGCCACACAAAACCCTAACGAGCACACAGCTCAAAGACACTCTGAGCCAGCCAGGAACAACTGGAGTCAACTAGTGACTCTTTCACTTACTGAGCCATTGTCACAGTAGTATTACTGAGTTACATCCCCAAGCTCCTCTCCATGGGGACACCATCATACTACAAGGTCTTTGGTGGCCATGTCATGCTGGTTTACTGGACTAGGAAAGAAGAATGAGGGCAGTGGACACTGACAATGTTGCCAGACCGGTTTCCCTCCCGATTGGGCTGCATAGGACGACTGTCTGCGGGTAAAAATGGCACTTAACAGAAAAAAACAGCCAATTTATGGCCATTAAAATCAATAATATTGGGCAGGATTTAGTGCTTCCAGGCGGGTTTTGAGCATTTTTTTTGCTGGAAATCATCAGCCTCAGCTGGCAACCCTGGACACTGACAAGCACAACGTGCCGATACCCTATAGCAGGGTTATTCAATTATATTTCAACGAGGGCCATTTTTTCAAATTCCTCCCAGTAAAGGGGTTGAACTATACATATGTATTATGGTTGCCGACTGTCAGTGAAGAAATATGGGAGACTTCATTGAAGTGGAGGGTCTGGGGGTCATCCACCAGAAAATGTTGCATTTCTTAGATGTAATTTCCTGCATTTTAACGTCCCGTGTCCCGTTTCAGCATGATAACGGAGCCCATACTTTTATCTCTAAATTCCAAAAAATGATTCTGTATTTGAAGGGGCTTGTGGGGGGCCAGAACCTTGCTGTCCAAGGGCCGCATCTGGCCCCAGGGCCGCCATTTGAATAGCCCTGCCCTATAGGGATGATTCTGGGTAAGAGGAGTCCCGCACTAAGACAGGCTAGAACTGGGTTGGGGAACCAATATGTCTGAAGGCAGCCACCTTTACAACAGACCCCACCTTCTCTCAGTCCCCTGAATATAACTTAATTGTATTGCAAATGTATCTTCTAAGATCCAATTACAAAATACGTCAAATTTCACGTGAAGCTGCATAACATTAAAATTACATCAGGGCAGGCCCAGATAAAATGGCCTCAAGCGCCACAAACGGCCCTCGAGACATAGGCTCCCCACCCCTGAAGTAAAGAATGTGGCCCAGAGAGAGTGGCATCTTGGCCAACCCCTTACTCAGCAGAAGACTGATGTCACCCAAATGCACTACAGGAAATAATCCTTGCCCGCGTCGTGGCCATTTAACCATCTCATTCATCCCGCCAAGTGTCAGTCATGCAGAATCCACTGACTGAACCATTTTGATAAACTTTTGCACTGCATGGTATTTCTGTCAGATCAACTCTAGTCAAAAATGAGACGAGAAACAGAGATACATTTCAGAAGCTTTATTTCTGATTGCATATTTGTGTTTGGCGGTATGGCTCTGTTCGGAGGAAGCTCCCCGGCTTCTCCATGAGCTCCATGGAAGCCAAGACAGGGAACAGCAGCATCCTCAGGTGGAGTGCCTTCCATTTAGCTGGAAAGGCAACATACCCCCTAGAACAGAGCAAGCAACAATGACAACAGTATGACATTGTTTGGCAATGATAAGTCTGGTGGAGCAGGGGAGGTGGTGGGTGCAAAACAAGCAGCAAAAGCAATGACAGGAAAACAAATTCGGTAGTTTAAATAAAGCGCGCCATTAGCCAGCATCCAATTGCGAGCAGCAGCTGATTAACTAATGCGCAGCTGATTAGAGGACTGCTGTAGGGGTTAGGTCGGCGTCAGCCAATAGGCAAAAGGGAGCGTTGACTACGTGGTCTGCCAGAACTAACGCTAACGCTCGATTTGCAGACTATATACCCAGGGAAACAGCCATGGTGAAGAGTCAACCACTCCCATTTAGGGAACATCTTTTCACTGTCCGCCAAAGTGTCATTCTGCCCGAGTGCTGAAAAGATGACAAGCAGGCACAGCCCCCTCTCAACCGACAACAAGGACAATTACAGACAGGGCAAAGGAAAAATGAAGGATAGGAAGAGAAAAATATGTTCCGAAGTTAAATTCGACCAACAACCATGTATTTCAAGCATAGCTTAGCAAACCTTCTCTTCCCATGAGATACGAGGAAGCTTGGATTTGTTTTGGGGTAATGCATTTTTCTGCCGTGAACATACATTTGTTCCCGTTACACCCTCGCCACAGAGGGAGACTTTCCATTAGGCAAACCTAGCCAATTGTCTAGGGCTCCGACCAAATCTGTCCTCCAGGGGCCCCAACTGTCACATTAGTCATCTTAAACACAAAAAAGGCTTGATCTTAATTTGTCACTTATGTAAAGTAATCAGAGATATGAGACAAAACACTAAAATAACACCAAATCACAGGCATTTGGTGTCTATAAAATGCCTTAGGAGGGCCCCATGTTTATATTTTGCCTAGGGCCCCACAATGGCTAGATCCGCCTCTGCCTCTCCACAATACGCTCTAAGTTTAATATAGTTTGAGTATATCTGCATATTGTTAACTCACACAAAATCTACACAACACGACAAATAAAGGAGGGGAGAGCGTAACAGCATTCACACCTCCAGAACAATTTGATCTTCATTCTGATTCTAAAAATCCAATGTTCAATGCAGTTGCGAGAGTGTCATTAAGATTTTCAGCCCTTGCCACCTCCACAGAATCCAAAACATAACACAGGCACACAGTATCACAACCAGCTGCTATACCATGCTTGCTTGGTAACCTAATATTATTGCAATGATAGTAATAGCCATCCAGCCAATCACCAGAGTCCCAATCACCACTGGAGACATTGTTAAGGAGGCACCACCCCATGGTAAAGGATATTAGGTGGGCTGTTGTTGCAGCTGCTCCAGCCATCTCTATAATGGAAACAGCTTCTCGTTCGACATCGGCAAACAGGTGTCCCTCTTTTCTTTCCGTGCAAATTGACATTATGTGGGGGTGTGGGTGTGTGGGAGTTGGCATATCGGAACTCCATCCATAGGCAGGCGCTGGCTGGTTGGGGTGTGGGGGGTGGGGGTCATGGGGCAAGTTCAAGCTCTGAAACCTGTGTAAATCCATCACGATTTAAACGGAACAGTTGGTCGGGCCACAATGCTATATAAGCACCAAACACAGAGGCGAGGGTGAAACGTTAGAGATGGCCAATGATTTGAAATGATCCAGTCTTGTGTGGTATATATTGGCATATCTGGTTTAGACGACCCTGGGATTGGCTATTAGTCACACCGCCTTCACAAGGCATTGATGAAGTTTCAAATAAAAAAATAAAAAAAGATTTACCAAAAAAGACATCAGACTTTTAAGAGCATATTGGATGTAGACGTTACACAAAACAGTATTTTCCTCAAGTATTCCTTAAGATACAATACAGAGAGGGTAAAATGTTGGCACAGAAACATTGAACAAAAGACCAGCTATAGCCCACAACATTCCATATCAATTCAGCAGTTATGCTGTTGCAATCTGCGTCACAGCTGTGCATCTCAGTGTGTCATCACATGCACAATGGCACACACTCCAACATAGCAATCATTTCATTATCCTCATACCACAGCACTCTAAAAACAGTGTGTGTGTGTGTGTGTGTGTGTGTGTGTGTGTGTGTGTGCGTGCGTGCGTGCGTGCGTGCGTGCGTGCGTGCGCCTCGATTTTCGACTTGTTTTCCTCGATATCAATAACTCAAACCATAATATATATGAACGGCGCTGTAATTTTCAGTTCAAACCTTCACATTAAATGCACTTCTCTAATTACAATCGGCTATGGAATTGTGGCGCGATTTATGAGCAATGGAGGAACTGTGACAAAACAATGCCTTGTTGTGCACAATAAACTCGAAAACTCAAGTGATACAGCCTGTGGATACATGTGCGTCCTGCCCTTGGAAGAAATCACACAACTGTTTATTGCCTGAATAACAGGAATACTGTTCACAGTGACAGGCAAATAAAAGGAGAGGGTTCCAATCATGTGGAAGTGGTCTTTCTGGGGATGCATGTAAATAGTATTCACTGTCTAACTGTTTTGACCATCTCACCAAAAACGTAAAGCAATGTTTTTTTTGTTTTTTTCTTAATGAGTATGTTTCACTAACTGGGCTGCTTCAGCAGTTGTTGAATGAATTAATACTGTTGGTAGGCGACAGTGTACCGTACAATGCTGAAATTAGTTGGTGCCATGCATGTGAAGAGCATGATGGAAACTACTGCGATATAACACCAGTCACTGTCTCAGGGTTTTTCAACAGCCCACTACAGAGAGAGAGAGCATCCCAGAAAAACATCATCAAAGCAAAATACTTTCCCCCCCCTAAGATTCTCGGGCACAAAAATTATCGTCATCCCCATATTCATGCAACAAGCAGATGTTTGCGTTCCTTCTTTCCAGGGCGGGGAATCACGGTTTTAGCAATAATTTAAGTCATTTTTTTTAGGTTTACACATGACATCGTCTTGTCAAGCATTCCTCCATTTCTCCTAAATTCTGTCACATATTTACCCACCCCTCCCCCTCCATACCATTATATAGTCAGCAGTGGTCCAGAGATTGAATTCTACTCCTGCATTATTCAATCCATCTAGTTCAGTGGTTCCCAACCTATGGGTCGGGACCCAACCTATGGGTCGGCAAAGATCCACAGGGGGTCGCGAAGCCCTCTTGATTTTAAGGGGTTTAATTTGAAATACCTTATATCGCCCATGTTGAATAAAGGACATTTAAGCATTTAACTAATATGCATAGAAGCAACAAAATGTTAGTGCTGTTAAACATTTATTATTTGACTGAAGACAAATGTAGGAATAAAATTAGCCTACTAAAACGAGTTTCCGCAGGAAATAGAGGGTATCATGTGACTCCCTCTCATGCAGGCGCTCGCACAGTTGGGTCACCGAAGCCTACAATGGTAAATACATGGGTCCCTGAAGAAAAAGGTTGGGAACCACTGATCTAGTTGATCAAATTTTAGAACAATACATTCTAAACTCGTTAATCCAATTATTTAAGCATTCCTCCCATCTAGCTGATACTATTCTATATTTCAATCATTCATCCAATCTCACTTGATCCTGTCCAATCATCATATTCCATCTTTCTATCTGGTGCAAATCCATTGCCTGTGTTCAGAACAGCCATGAAACTAGAACTAAAACAGAACGCAGCGCATGGAACCATTTGGTACAGCAGTCATGGAGGGACAAAAACACTGAAGAACTTACCCTAACGATTCTTATGAAAGGTTTGACATCCACAGCAAAAAATGTTCCCAAGTAGTCTCACCAACCACCTAAGCTGATGAACCAGACGCCATTCCTTACATCACAGCAGTTCACAACTTAGCTGATGCTTTTATCCAAGGTGACCTACAGTTATTGTTTACAAGGTATTGGTTACAGTCTCTGGAGCAATGTGGGGTTAAATAGCTTGCTCAAGGCCACTTCAGCCACGGTCAAAGGTGGATACACCTTCCTATTGGTAAGGGTGTTATTCAAACCTGCAGCCTACTACACTACAAAGACCAATTCCCTAACTATTAGACTGCTCCTCAGGGCAAATAGTGTAGGCCACTTCACCCTTTACCAGAATACGTTTACTGCCTGCAGATACTTGCTGATTGGCAACAAAAGGAAACAGACAGTCAGAGAATGTGTGCACAGACCAAAACAGAAGATGAGTGAAAGGAAAAGATAAAGGTCCACAATGCTGTTCGATGCTCCCAAACAAAGTTTAGTGGCACAATGTTTCCCCGAAACGTTGCGCCATTAAACTTTGTTTGGGAGCATTGAACACCCAAAGGAAACAGTCCAGGCAACGCTCAGTGTTACAAGAGATGCCTGTCTGAGTAGGAGTACTGTCTGAAATACAAGTGTGGGCAGAACTGCTATGATTTGGTCAGCCAGGCATCATCAAACATCCATCACATAACCTCAAATGCCAAAGAAACTAGAAAAAAAACTAGTTTGGTTTTAAATGTATGCTATGCCCATGTTTCATTTCATGTGACAGATAAAAGTTTGGAAAAATACCCACGGAATGTGTTCTATTGAAGGTCTGGGGACGTGAATGACATTAAACATGTCAAAATGGGTAGAAAACACTGTCGACACAGCAACACAAACACAAAGCACTGGGGAGAAACATGACCTGGTGATTTGGACACCACATAGTAGGCCTATTCCTCTCACATGTCTTCCTTCTCCAATAGGGAAATGGCAAATTACTCAGAATATCAAAACAGCAGCTTACAATCAGACATGGCCATGGCAGCTCAACCGTGGCTGAAGAGTGGACGCATTGTAAAGCAAGGATGGGCAACTGGAGTTCCGGGGGCCACATGCGGCCCGCCTCCTCACTCGGTGCGCCCCATAGATGAACCGATAAAGAACACTCCTATTTTCCAAACAATATCAGAAGTCAGTGAGCAACCAACTGCACCTCAAACTTTTTGAGTTGCAGTCAGACCCATGGTTATATGGCCCTCCAATGGTGGCGATGAAAAATGTGGCCCTCCTTATCACCAAAGTTGCCCATCCCTGTTTTAACGCATTACCCAGAGCAGCATCTTCTGTATCCGGCTGAGAGAAGAGATTTGATTTTTTGTGTGTCCATCTCTTGCCTCTGAGTAGAGTAGAGTAGAGGAGTAGAGTAGAGTAGAGTAGAGTAGAGTGTACTTTTATAAACCAGACCTGCAAACTCGTCAAAGAAAAAAAGGTGACAGTCTCCAGCGGACACCCCCCCCCATGCAAAGGTGGAAGAGTGGAAGATCATACAAAGGTGGAAGAGTTTTGTTGCACTGTAAGCAACTGGACATCCTTCCTACAACTAATTGTACTATGTGTTGGATGTGTTGTACGTCTTGTCTTGTCCTTCTCCGCCATATTGGAAATAAGAGTTTTAATTAAGCCTTTGCATGTAATTCCAGGGGTATTCTGTATCTTTCAATATCCGCTAATCCAGGGGTGGGAACCTTTTTCATTCGAAGGGCCACCTCAAAGTCCTCCGAGGGCCGTACTTTGAACACAAACCAGGATTTCCCCTTGTACTTTAGGCCTACATTGAAGCCAGCCACCTTTAAAACAGACCCCATCTTCTGTAGGTCCCCTGAATATAACTTAATTGTATTGCAAATGTAATTTCAAAGATTCCTTTACAGAATATGTCATATTTCATGTGAAGCTGCATAACATTCAAATTGTCTCGGGGGCCGGATAAAATGGCCTTAAGGGCCACAAACAGCCCTCCCCACTCCTGCGCTAATCAAACCAAACTACATTCTTCATTACATGTAACATGATCCAGATGAACGAGAATATTCACAGGCATATCACCAACACCTCTTTTGACTTTTGTATTACATTTGGGAGCATACTTTAAAAACCTAATCAAAATGCATTTTGCAATGCAATGCCCAATACAAAAATGAGAATTTCCAAAAAGGTCACAAAATGGATACAAGCCATTCTGCAACGAAGCTCTTCATATTGCGTCTAGCCGCTGTCTGTCCAGACTCAGCGGGGACAGTGGCCCGTCTCCTCAGCAAATGGCCACTATGCCAAGTTGAGGCCATCGTCATGGGCTGAATTCATACATCAAGAGGCACACTGACGGCTGTGTGGTGGCACAACTGTTCTGGTGGCCATACACAGTAAGATGGAAGAATGCTGAGGCTGAGGCATAAAGCCATGACTTCTGATAATAAGACTTGGTTCAGACAGTCTACCCAGGGGGGAATGCATCGGGTCAAAGAAACAGAACATTTTTGGGACAACTAGATTCACATGGTTTGGATGAAATGCAACGTCCAGCCTAATGTTAATTATCTTAAGTCAAATGTACTGAAGATGATTCAGAATGACATTAAATGGAATGGTCCATTCAGAACATTCAAAGACTCCCATTCATTCAAACCCCTCTTGCTTTTTGTGCATTTTGACTTCAGATGTCACTACTAAAGCAGACTTACATACGTGGAAAATGGTTTAACTCCTATCCCTTTCATGGCATGACATTTCACCTCGGCTAGAGTGGAAAGAAGGCCCCCTAAATTCGTATATGTACCGGCAGTGATTAACATAACAAAGGGGGGAGATGGCTCCCCTGAGTTCTAAAGATCAAGAAGAAGCATCAAGTACCTGTGAATCAGTCGTGGCCATGGTCTTTTATCTTTCAAACCACTATGCAAATACGCAGCAATTTCCTGGGAAAAAAAACCCTCAAGGAACTGAGACCCCCACGGAGACAACAGAGGAACTTTCTAACACAGAGGCATTTTATTCAGGTACTTTTGAGGGAAGTTTACCTGTCTTTTTGCGACATGGTGGTTATTCTGAGAAAAGCGTCAAACACGCCCATGCCAAGTTAGTGTTTGAACTTCACAGTGGTCCAAAGTTGGGCATGACCGATACGCATTCAGACTGATGTCGAAGAAATCAGACCCCTTACATCCACACAACATTAGAAGTTGGCCTACTGCCGGGGGAATGAAAGTTGGCAACGTCCACTCCTCCCCCACGCTGACGACGACGATGGCATCCCAGCCGGTTTCAATTCAATTCAAGAAACAGCACGTTCAATCACACGCCTGCGAAGCAGACATGGCTGTGGCCTGTACAAGTATTCCAGACGACAAAAAGTAGCCTACGAAAATATTTCAAACTAATCTCGGTCTGTACATACAACATTGCTAACCTGAACTCAGAATGAGTATATCTGTTCCAAGTTGTGTTTTTGGATAACAGAAAACTTTTATGGCCTATAGAAAATGCGTCTGCGCAAAGCTATGCGTAACAGGGATTCGCGTCCCGTTACTTACAATGGACCATCGTATTTAAGTACAACACACTTATTTAATCAGCTCTGATTAAAAAGGCCCGAATTCACATTGAGCTGGCAATTGGGTAACTGATGCGCTATTGTTTCCACCCCTTCCCAAGTCTTCGATACCCCACACGCATGCATGCAGTCCCTTCAGACGTAGCTTTTTGCTTGACAAACACAAATTGATGGTGTGCTCCAACAAATGGTGGAAACCACACAAACAGACATTAGAATGTAATGAAAACGGAATAAACCACACTCGTACATTAACAAGAGCTCCACTTCAAACTTGCCAGCAGCACATTGGCAACCATGTTGCCAACCAGCCTCAACGTAAAAAAAAAATCTCAAGAATCATTCGTATGCGCTCCGGCGACAGGGTTAGTTATGGTGGACCTGCGAATAAAATCACTTGGTTACCATGAGATGTAAAAGTAAAATTTCCGGCAATCTTACCTTCACAGAGGAACACAAGTATCGAAAAAATATTCGCTCTCTTTGTCGACAGCGGTACTCGTTCACAGGGTACCCTGTTGAGCACCACATTTTGTCGGAGAGGTTTTCTCTTGTCGTCTTGCGATAAACTCATTTTTGGTTTTAAAGTTATGTATCGTTCGCCGCGGGATATCAGTCAATAGGCGACATGAATGAGTTAACACAAAATCTCAACAGTTGTGCAGCTACTCCTTAGATGTTTGTCCCACTTGTCCCAGCAGCAACCACCATTCAAAAGCGAATAATCCAGTGTAGTTAGAGAACGCATGTGTCCACGAGCCTATAGGATTTCACCATAACTTTTAACAGTGACCCATAACATTTTTTTCTTTAATTCTTCTGTGCGGCCCAGGAGGGTGTTGTGAGAGTGAGGAAGCTCTTTCTCTACTCCAGCATCGCGTTCCCCTGCTCCGCGCCCCTCCGATGAGCCGTTTCCGGTTTTCGTGAGGGGATTGCTAGGATAGGTGAGCAGTAGGTGGGTTTTCTCCCACCATCTCCACGCCAAATACTCAGGATCCTCCACAACAACAAAGCAAAGCTTGAGGGCGCTTGTACTGACCTGCAACTGGGACGCAAAATGCTATACTGGGTCCATGCGTAAATTCATGGCCTGTTTACTTTAAAAAAAAAAAAATTAAAACATGATGTTACTTATTTTATTCCACTTATTTAGTTTTATTTCAAGGGCATTTCTGGGGTTGAAAGACAGGGGGAGCCTTACTCCCATAGTACTAGACCAGAAAAATAGTTTTCAATCACCTTTAATGGTAAATTGATGTATTTATGTAGAGCATTTAATTTGGACTGTAGTTTGAGTGTTTACCAACATTTTTCGACTATATCTTTAACGAAGCCAATTGGAGCTTCATATAGTTATACCCTCAATATGCTACCTAAGTCTAGAGGGTCACATTTCACTGTTTTATTTTCGGCATTATGATTAACATAACTGTTAGATAACATGCATTACCGTGGATGTGGAGTACATCTTTTTCATATAGACACTATTAAGACCTAAGCTTAAGGTTACAGTTAGTGTAAAGATTTAAACTACCTTTTTAATCCGTCAGTACAAACCTCAACAGAAGTCATTCCTCAACAGAAAAGAACATATTGTGCAATATCCCTATGTACTGTATATGTAGCCCTTTACCATCCAGAAAAAAGAACACAACTTATTTGTACACTTTGGGCTTACATTTTAGTCATTTTGTGACTACAAAACATGTTGGAGGTGTTATGGATCAGTGAGCTACGACCCCTTGCCAATCCGGACACACACACACACACACACGCACGCGCACGCGCACGCACACACACACACACACACACACACACACACACACACACACACACACACACACACACACACACTCCTGTCTCTTTTTAACTGTCCAGTTCCACTAATAAAATCTGTAAAAGCCCCCAAAAACATGTTTTGTGAATACACTATTGCAGTGTTTCTCAACCTTTTTTTAGGCGAGGCACCCTTTCAATTCATGACAAATTTCAAGGCACCCCAAACCAACAAGCCGTAGCATGGCATCGCATCCGATACCACACAAGCTTAGAAAAGTGACATATTTGGAGACGGCACACGACCTACGTTCGAAGTTGCAGCTGACTGGGGCGACCTGTATTTACTTTATTGTGCATAAATGGCAGATGAAAGATTCCAATGACTAGCGTTAACTTATCAATTTAGACAAATATGTATTATATTACATGATTTATTTATCAGCCACGTTTCCGCGGCACCCCTGAGGGGAGCCCGCGGCACCCCTGTTGAGAAACACTGCACTATTGCACTGGAGTCACTCATCTTATTGTTGAGTTTGCCTTTCAGAGTGACAAGATCTATGTAATGTAATTTCCAGGACACTTTTATCAGTTGTGCATCTTCTTCGTCTCATCTAGTGTTTTGGACATTTATCTCATCACCAGTAACCCACACAGAGATTACACATAGTTCACCACCTAAACCTGAATAATTTCAAAAGGATCACTTATTATCAGTCATGTTTAGTGTTTTTTATTTATTTATTAGATCACAGAAGAAAAATACAAAATATGGCCATTTTATATAATATCTCAACGGTGCATCACATACATACAGGTCACAGTTTTACAGTTAGCATGGTGAGAAGAATAATGCAATGCTCTGCACAAAGAGGACAGACTGCATGGCAGGTAAAAAACAAAGATCCAATCAAGCAACCTGGCAAAAAAAAGGATGTTCGCACACAACCACATTATGCTAATCTAAATATAGTACAAAACCAAATGAAAAGTAACAACTTCAAAAAAAAATGTAAACATCAAAATAAACAATGAAGCTGATATGAAAGCCATCCACACAATCAGAAAAATATACATCCAACCAATCACAGATCGTAATCTCTCTAGAAAATTCACTTGGGAAAGCACTTCTTTATCACGAACAAAAAAAGCAACATTGACCACCAAAGCCGAGGAGCAAATCCACCTGCAATTCTATCCAACCACAGTGGACACACCATAAAATACAGTACTATTTCAATTAAAGATTCAGACTGCACTTGGTTTTAAATGTTAGTTACAATTATTATACATTTCTGGTCAATGTAATAGCAATTCAAACGAACAATGGTTGGCTGAATAGTCACTGTATAATCCCAAGAATGTCTGATAGAACAGACGACATTTGGAAAATCTGTAGTCTGTGTGAATTAGGACCAGTGCAGGTATAGCACAGTAACCTCTGCTGTTAATCTGGACCCCGTTTCTCAAAAGCATTGTTGCTAACCAGTTAGCGACTGACAAGGTTTCCTTTTCAGCTGTACTAAGTGGGGTTAAAGTTGGTTTATTTTCCCCTTTTTTATGGTATTACTTGTCTTTATTTTTTTTTAAGTTTATTGATTCTCTCATGTAACTGAAATAAATCATCATCATCATCATCATCATCAATGGGAAATCGCATTGCAACCAAGTAAGTTGCTAACTTAGTTAGCAATGATGTCGAGAAACGCAGCTCTGAGGTCATGATCATTGAAAACAAACAAACAAACCATTGCCCTAAAATGTGTACAGTAGGCCTATATTACAGTTTCTTTTTAAAGCATGTCCCCTTCTTCATTTGTGTCCCTTCACCTGCCGCAAATATAGGCAATTATTTCCGTTTCTCATGCTAAGAAATAAAAAATAATTTAAAAAGGGAGAGATTTACAATATGATTTTCATTATAAAGGTTCACAAGAAGACAGTAGGCAGGTGATTTGGCTTTCTCAGTATGTAAGCTTTGATTGGGGTGCAGATAAAACTACGAGTAACTTTCCAAAAACCTTTTAAAGTAACACTAAGTTGCATTTATCTTTGGCTACTTTGACGGTGGAACTATCTAATTTCACTCCATATTGTACTTTTTTCCCCCTCCTATGGATCTGACATATACAACTCTTTGCATCATTGTATCTCCCAGCTACTTGAACTATTGGGAGATCATGGCCCATTCTCCAAACTCACTGGGTCTGCCCATTTGTCAGACAGCCTATTAGGCCGATAGCCCATAAGTCATAAGCCCAATAGGCCATAGAGGAGCATAACACTCAGGCTACTGGGCTAACAGGCTACATACCTTTAATGATGGTTAGGGTTAGGAAATGTTTTGGTTTGGGCATAGTTTTAACTTTTCAGTTAACTTAAAAGTGAATAATTACATATTTATTCCGCTAAAATAACTGTGTACTGACAGAACATGCTTTGAATGACGGTTAGGGTTAGGGATTGGTTTGGTTTGGGCACAGTACGTGTGTGGTCGGGCTAATGGGCTGTCGGACCAATGGGATGTATCCAAACTCACATGATGTGACTTTAACTTAAGGGGGGAAGCAAAATGAATTCAGAAGTGTCTTTCAAGCTTTAGTTAACACGTTGAAGAACAAAAGGAGCAATTTTAGAAAATTAAATACAACAAAAAAAGTTTTGCTTTTAAACGCAAAGTCTGTCATATGTGGAAAGAAAAGATACATTATAGTTGGTCATGGGTAAGAAATTACCGGTATAGAGTGTAAAGGATGAGTGTGGAGATGAAAGAAGTTCTCTTCTAGTGGTTGTGCGTTTTAGACAGCGTAGTAAAGGTGGAGGAAATTACATTAAATGAGTTGAATGGTGTAAAATATTTAGCCTCTAGCTGCAGCCTGTGAGGGGGTGATCACCGCACATCTATGGGTGCATTCCAATATGCGGACTTCCGTACTCCCTGGCTCACTTGCCTGCTTGTGACCTCGTGATGATGTCGATGACAGAAAACTAATTCAATATCTTGCAAAAGCACAATTCTAATTCTCATTTGTAATTGGGATGGTGAATGAAAAACAGTCCCCCAAAAGTTGTTGTGGCAAGGCTGATAGCTGGGAAACTGTATTGTTTTCTCCATGGTGGCAGGGCAAGGCCACAAGCACTAGTGGAGGACGGGAATGCAATCTATATTTCAACTGTTGCTGTTCAGTGAGACTGGGGGGCGATTGTGACCTCAAATTCAATGAATTCATTAAAATGCTTTACTTTGATGTCAATTATAAGTAACATGATTTTAATGTATTTTTATGATACTGCAACCTCCCTGTGTCTTGGACCTTAACCTAACCTAATGTACTTTGTGCATTTGTGTATCATTTTTACACTATATGGTTTTGCGTCGATTTCATTGGCTTGATGTGCATTAGGGTGCCTTCAAGGCCTTTCATAAGCCTACATGTGAAATAGACTCATTTCAAATAAGGATATAGGGTGTTAAAACATTGTACTGGGGAAAAATGAAATGTGTTGCTATTAAACAGCAGTAACAAAAAACATCACATCTCCTCGTCTGAACTAAATTGCTGGTTCATTCTCTCAACAGAAACTGAGGCAGTCCAGACTACAAAGACTACTTTTAGTTCTAGTGTTGAGATTTTAGTGCAATATGATTGACTTATGCAATAAATGTCTGCAACTGTGGGGGTAAATAGGTCTGAAAGGGCATTCATTTAAATAACAGATTAAAACACACACACACACACACACACACACACACACACACACACACACACACACACACGTGTGGGCAAACACAAGAGGGCATCAAACACACGCACACGCACACACACACACACACACACACAGGTATCTACTTCAGATTTATGGCAAGAGATTTTTTTCTCTGGATCTCACACACACACACACACACACACACACACACACACACACACACACACGTGTACACAACCAGCAACAAACCATTGCTAGTCCTTGTAGCGTCCGACTCATTATTAATGCATGTTGTCATCAATATCATAATAAATGCTTAAGGTGATCATGAGCCATTCTAGTTTAAAGGAGCTGTTCAAGGACAAAAGGAACAGCACTCCTACATCAGGGTGAAGGTGGGTAGAGAGGGATCAATCTTACCTCACAAATAGAGCTCATCAATTAATGTTGCAATTAATATTGTAATTATTGCAAAAAAAGGATGAAAACTGACACATTCCTGTTTTGAAGGAACAGGGGTGGCATTTCTCAAAAGCGTAGTTGTTAGCCAGTTAGCAACTTGGGTAGTTGCCAATGGGAAACTGCATCGCAAACAACAAAGTAGCTAACTTAGTTAGCAATTATGGTTCCGAGAAATGCACCCCAGGTCTGTTTGAACAGTACCTCACAAATGGAGCTCATCAATTAATGTTGTAATTAATATTGTCATAAATAAAAAAAAAAAGGATGACACATTCCAGTTTGAAGGTGCTGTTTCGACAGCGTTAGGGGTGGGGATGGAGGAGGAGTAGTGAGGGGGATCAATTCTTACCTCCAAAACGTGGAGCACACGCTTCAGGGCCTATGTGGGTCAATGGACTCAAATGACTGTGCTGCTAAGTGGCTCGGTTGCTACGCTACACTTGAAAGCAAATCATCCTCGTCTCTAGCTGGCCACCCACCCACCCACCCCCGAAGACATACCTGTTGCCTTCCCCACAACACACGTCTCTGAAGGCAGCGGTGGACTGTGTTGCCAGATGTGTCTGATCAAATCTCGCCCAAAAGGTTCTCAAAAAACGCCAGAATGCGCTAAATTCCGCCCAATTTCAACAAATTGATTTCTATGGTCATGAAATGGCAGAAAAAAATGCCAAATGGACAATTTTTCCAGATTTTACCCGCAGACGGCCATCCCAAGTAGCCCAATTGGGAGGGTAACCGGCCAATCTGGCAACACTGGCGGTGGAAGGCGAGATGAAGGAAGTAAAGAATGAAGGAAGGAGGAGGGGAGGGAGGGAGAATAGAAATAGGGAGGGAACAAAGTAGGGATGGAGATTGAGATGAAGGGAGGGAGGGGGAAGAAAGGAAGGAAAAAGAAAGAGAATGTGGGAGGGAAGAGCAGGGCAACTGGTTTAGTGACGTGAAACTCCTGTGTGAGTAAGAGATCCAGTAATAAAAGAGCTGTGGTATGAATCTGAAGGAGATGCCTGTGTGTGTGTGTGTGTGTGTGTGTGTGTGTGTGTGTGTGTGTGTGTGTGTGTGTGTGTGTGAGATCCAGAGAAAAAAATCTCTTGCCATAAATCTGAAGTAGATACCTGTGTGTGTGTGTGTGTGTGTGTGCGTGTGTTTGATGCCCTCTTGTGTTTGCCCACACGTGTGTGTGTGTGTGTGTGTGTGTGTGTGTGTGTGTGTGTGTGTGTGTGTGTGTGTGTGTGTGTGTGTGTGTGCGCGCTTTCAATGGCTGGGTGTGTGATCCAGAAAAACCTTCCGATTGCTCCTTTTGTATACTAACGCGCACGTGTATGCGTGTGTGCGTGCGTGTGCGTGTACATGTGTGCGTCTCTCTCTCTCCCTCTTCAGGCGTCCTGGTCGGCGTGGCGGATGAACCAGATCTCGTTGCGTCGCCCGGGCACGCCGGGGTTCTCGTAGGTGGCCACCATGTAGGTGTGGCGCTGCACGCCCTGTGCATCCCCCAGGAGCTCCCAGAGCAGCTGGATCTCCCGCTGGATGGTCTCCTCCGTCGTGGTGCCGTAGAAGACCCTGGACGGAGGAGGAGAGACCAGAGGGAAAGGTGAGACATGTGGGTAGCTGAAGGTGAAGATTGTGCACATCCCAGGTGAAAAACCCATATACTTAAAGTGTACTTGACTGTACTAAGTGTATTTGACTGTACTAAGTACAAAGTGTACTATTTTCGGCGATTTAAAGTGTGCTTCATTCGTAGAACACCCTGGACGGAGGAGGAGAGAGCAGAGGGACAGGTGAGCCATGTGGGTAGTTGAAGGTGAAGATTACATTACATTACATTACATTTCACTTAGCTGACGCTTTCATTGTTCTTCAAAGCGACTTACAACTATTATTTTTCAGGGTATTGCTTACAGTCCCTGGAGCAATGTGGGGTTAGGTGCCTTGCTTAAGGGCACTTCAGCCATGGATGGAGGTGTAGGGAGAGGTCAGGGGGGGATTCGAACCGGCAACCCCTAGATTGAAAGACCAACTCCCTAACCACTAGGCCACGGCTGCCACACAGCTGCCATTGTGCACATCCCAAGAAAAGGTGCAGGACAAAGGCCGACTGTGGTTTCGGAGTGAGAGGTTCTTATTATTTCATGGCCGGATTCCGTTTCGACTTCATCGACATCAGATTCGCTACAAACACTGAGTGGTGATGAGAGCGCGCCTGGCACCCAAGGGTGTGGCCAGTTTGTTAACCCTTTACAATCTGATAGGGAGTTAGGTAGGTCCTGTGTTGTGGAACCTAATCACCACTCAGACTGTTGTTTGTAGAGAATCTGATGAAGACTGTTGAAGTCGAAACGGAATCCAGCCATGAAATAACAAAATAACACAAAAAGGATTTGAAGTGTGCGGACCTCTCACTCCGAACCTAGAGACATGTGGGCAGTCATGGGTCAATGGTTAGAGCACTGGCGCTTAGATCAGAGGGTTGCAGGTTCAAATCCCATCCTTACCAGCACAGTCATCAATTGCTTAAGTGCCTTTGAGCAAGGCACCAAACCCCTCATTGCTCCAGGGACCTATAACCAATACCCTGTACCTAAGCAACTGTAAGTCGCTTTGGATGAAAAAAACCCAAGTGTAATGTAATAATAATGTGATGAACAACATATGGGCAGTCGTGGGTAAGTGGTTAGGGTGTCAGGCTTGTAGCCCGAGGGTTGCTGGTTCAATTCCCGTCCAGCCAGGTTGGTGTGAGTAATTTACCAGTGCGCTCCACCATGACTGAGGTACCCCGTGCATGGACTGTCCCGCAGCACTGCTCCTTTGGGGTCACCGTTTGGGGCTGCCCCCTTGCCACGGCTGAGGCATACAGCTTAACAACATGGCATTATAGATTAGCTGTTACCAGAATGGCAATGACCAAGTCGTAATGCATTACTAAAGGCCCTGTGCACTGTCATAGTAGTCTAGTACTAATAGCAGTTTCAATGTCTATTACAACGTGCCACAGGAGGCACGGCGTGCATTAAAGGGCTACAACCCCTGGCCACATTAAAATCTAGAGTCTATACAACACAGCAAGTGATGCACCTGAGCAAAGCTCTGGAAGTCATGAGGAGACAGTTGGATGGAACTTGCTATCTCAATAGACACAGAACACATTCCCAAGCCTTTCTCTACAGTGTCACACGTGAGAGTTAGGATGTTTCTTTACCGTGTGATAACCCTCATGGACTCACAGTGGGAGACCACTGTGCACCGCTTTCGTGTGCAGTGTGCAGTGTTCACTTGTGTGCTGTGGAGTGCTGTGTCACAATGACAATGGGAGTTGGAGTTTCCCAGTTGAGCTTTCACTTCACGTTCACATTTGTTTTATCTTTTAGCTTTGACCGTCCTTCTCTGCAATCTTACATGTAAGCAGGATTCTAATTTCACCGTTTTCCATCACCAGCCAAAATGGTGGTAGATGTTAATCTTACTAGCCAAACACACACGCTCACTAATCATTAGGTCAAAGTGGCAAGTAAGTTTGATTGAGTAGATTGATAAATACTTTCATCATATATTTATCATTCTACAGTACTCCTATTTAGTACCCTTGCCACTTCATGTGACACCACGTCTTTTAATAGGATGCACTAGGCTACTTTTGGTATTGTCCAAATGTTCATTGTGGTTTGCTTGTATATTATGCGTGTCCTCTGTGCTCTGGATGTTTTGTAAGAGCAAAGCTCACTTCACTGCAAATCTATCCTTGGGTACCAATACAAGTTATCCTCATCATCAAGTTGGTCCTTTCTACCAGCCAGACTGAAATTTCACCAGCATTTGATTCATTTAGAGCCCTGTATGCAAGCATCAGCATATAAAGACGGCACAAGATACTGTATGTACTATGTTCTGTCCAGTCTTTAACCCATTGATGCGTCTAAATGCAACTCAGTGCATATTTTTATGTGCTTCAAAAGCTGAGATATTTAGGTTTTTATAGGCTGAGGGCAGCTTTTCCTAAAAGGCATTTTTTGCAGGTGCCTTAGGCGTCAATAGATTAAGATGGGAGTCGTGGGCACTGTGGCGCAGCGTGCTAAGCCCCCCACATTTGGGCTTTCATGCCCGCCCCATGGGGACCCCGGTTCGAATCCGGACGGGGTCATTTCCCAATCCTCCCCTATCTCTCTCTCCCACTCATTTCCTGTCAACATCTCATACTATCCTGTCAATAAAGGCATAAAAAGCCCCTAAAAAATATATATATATTTTTTTTAAAAGATGGGAGTTGTTTCCTCACCGTGATATGACCCTTATGGAGTCCCTGTGGGAGATGGAGATCTCGTTGTCCGTGGGCTGGGGCGGATTGTTCTGGAACTGTGCGGGCAGGTAGTAGGCCGTGACCACGTCCTTCTTGAACTCAGTGCCAGTCTCCGTCAACTGGAACTCGGCCACCACGGGCACGGTCATGCCCAAGTACCTCCCTACAGTGTGTGTGTGAGAGAGAGAGAGAGAGAGAGAGAGAGAGAGAGAGAGAGAGAGAGAGAGAGAGAGAGAGAGAGAGAGAGAGAGAGAGATTATTGTCAATGTCTTATTTATATGTTTTAGTTTAACTGCACATTGAGACTGGTCAAACGCAATTTCGAACTTCTGTGCCAACTCCGTTTTTGACAAAGATTTTTGACAATAAATTATACTTGACTTGAGGCAAGGGGTAGAGAGAGGAGAGCCAAAAGGGCATACTGTACATACATCACTGCAGACCTGGCATTTCCTTCAAGATTTGGGGGTGAGACAAGACATTGTTTGGGAGGGGGGGGGCTGGTAGGGAGCGGGGCTAGGGGCGGACTTTTTCCCCCCTCTCCTCTCTGTACACAGCAATTTCACTTTATTTCTCATTAGGGTTTCTCCACTTGGACGTATCACCTCATGAGATCAACCCTTCTTCAAATGTAAAACTTCATTTGTGGCCATACATTAGCACTACTGTACTCAACACTACTGAGCATCTGCTTATAAAACATTAATAACACTTTGTAAATAATGGACAAATGATGAAGAAAACAAACAAATGTTTGTGAATGACTGGGAAATGTTATGTTGATATTTCATATTTAAATTTATATATTATATAAATTATATTTATATTTATAAACAAATGGCTTGTAAATGAGTAAAAATACTTCAAAATAATTCAAGGTTTGTAATATCTTGAACATATTTGCAGATATTTTACAAAGCATAAACAAAATGTAGTTAATAATAACAACATTTGTTAATGTTTTGTTCATTATTAGTTCATTCTTTACTAAGTCTTTATAAGCAGCCGTTATTATAAAGTGTTTACGAATATCTTCACTAACCGACAGAGCTCTCCTTGCAGATGAAGCGCATGATCTTCATGAAGGCCATTGAGATGCTCTGCTCGTACATCTTCTCCGACTTGGTGATGCACGCCCACTTCCCCGGCGGGTACACCCTCTCCTCAAACAGCACCTCACCCATCTACGCGGCGGGCAGCATTAAGAACACACACGCACACGCGCATACACGCACACACACGCACAGAATTCAACTTTGTTAAAGCACAGTTACCTTCCACTAATCTTCCAACAGCCACACTGTCTGTTGTCGGTCAGTCTTTGTAAATGGGTCACATTGTGGCTTTATACAGAGAGAGAGAGAGAGAGAGAGAGAGAGACAAAGAGAGAAATATTTAACTGATATTTCGTTTAAAAAAAAAATAATAATCAAAGGTCAGAACTTCTTGAAAAAAAAAATTGCAATCCTTTCTGCAGGGGTGGGGAACCTCTTTCATTCGAAGGGCCATTTCGAATTCACTTTAGGCCTATATTGAAGGCAGCCACATTTTAAATAAACACCACCATCTCTAGGTTCCCAGAATATAACTTCATTGTATTGCAAATGCATTTTCTAAGGTTTCTTTACAAAATATGTCATATTTCATGTGAAGCTGAATAACATTAAAATTATATCGGGGGCCGGATGAAACGCCCTCAAGATCCGCAAACGGCCCTTGAGACATAGGTTCCCCACCCTTTGCTTTACTGGAACTTGCACGGAACGAAGTCATTGTACATTCACACTGAAAAGTTACTGCAAAAAGAGGAATCACATGCTTTTGGGACTGACTTAACTAAAGCAATGACATGTATTGACATGTATTGACATGTATTGACACTTTTGGTGATTGCATCAGATTTGGTCAAAAACAACCGGCAACCAATCAGAGCACAGCCTCTGATTTACACTGATATGCAAAAACCAACAAACTGTCGGAATGCCTCAGGCTATGTGTAATATACACCATGCACCCTAAAAAACTACAACACTATTACAATGTTTTTAAGCATCCTAACCAAGTGCACTGGTATTGAAGCTTCTAATGTGATTGTACAGTACCAAAGAGGCACTGACTTTGGGGCTTATTCCTGAAATAAGTGCCAACACAGAAATATTTACACGTACACTTAATAGTGCAGGGTTTCCCCCAACACTTTGTAGTTCAGGTGGCCACTTTGGCTACAAATATCTACCCATTCACCATGTCCTCTGAAGATTTTGGATTGTGAATGTAATTCCTGAAGTTCCTTTAAAAAAATTAAATCAAATGAAACTGCACAACATAGCCTGTTCAATCATGATGATATAGTAGCATGTTTCTGATACTGGCCAACTCATTCATCCACCTCCACGAACACTAATTGTTTGCAGGAAACACTGTAGTCTACTAGCCTGATTTTCAGTTACTATCATTTACAAGTCTCTTTGAGACTTGGTCTGACCAAGAGCATAACAATTAACATTTCCCAAACGGCACGGTCGACCTGCCTCCCTTGGTTTGCTAATGGTGGTATGCTTTCCCACAAAGTGTGAGGAGTTCCCGTTTTTTTTTGGGAGCTCAGAAACGATATTTGTATTGCTCTTGGCCTGACTAGAAGAAACACTGAAGGTGTTGTGTCACTAGGAGGACACGGCCTGGCTAGTAGTCCGCTACATAATTGCATAAACAAACAATACAACTCACACCGTCTGCAGTGATTGAGCCCACATCTTAGGCACGCCCCAAGGTTTAGCTGTTTACCTGGGAGGGATCATTCAGGGAGTGCGGTAGGCATCTTTAAACATGATCCCTGTGGCTTTGTTTTCGTCAGGAAAATGAAAGCAGACGACTCCTGCATTTATGACTTTTATGACTCATTCCCTCCCTGCAGAGTTTAACTTCAGGGGATTTAACTAGCCACCTACTTGGAATTCTCTCCTCCACAGTATTTTATTGCACATGGGAATAGCAGCATGGCTTCAAAATGTTCAAAAGGAGTTAAAAGGTCCTCTTGACCCTTCAATATGTTAGAACCTGCATTTCATTCAGGCCATGTTTGCCTGAATGGAGAAGCTTCATCAAATGTTGCATTCTAGAATCTTGTACATTTTAAAGCGGGAAGTGATTTAGACAAAAAAAACAAAACAATGAGAAAAAAACAAAGATATAAAAGCCCCTTTTGAAATTCCATGATATTCCAGGAATTTCATGACCAGTGCGAACCCTGAATGAGAAACATGACCTGAACTAGACTGCCTGTGCAGTCGCCTTCGACTGCTTAAGGTATATCCCCGAAACGCAATGCTTCCAGTCCCCCATCATTCCTACCACTCCCGTCCACCTTTTCATAAACGTATATGATAAATACAAACTATTAAAGAAATATATTTAATATCTATACATAGATCAATGACGTGCATAGGCTTAAAACCAAATGACTATTGTGAAAATGAAGCAAAAAATGGGGCAAATGGTAACACTGTTTTAATGGTTCACTATTACAGTGAATATACCACATTAGGTACAGTGTAATAACCATTGTAACAATATATAGCCTACCATGTAATACCAGTGTAACACCATGTACCAATTTTGTACTACATCATGTATTTTTGTGTAAGTGGTATTACATGGTATTGCATATTGTTACACTGGTATTACACTAGTATTACATGGTATTAAATATTGTACACTGGTTATTACACTGTACCTGGTATTGCATATTGTTACACTGGTATTACACTAGTATTACATGGTATTAAATATTGGTACACTGTACCTAATATGGTAGATTCACTGAAATGGTGAACTGTTAAAATAAGGTAGTACCGGGCAAATCAATCCACCCAGTCAGAAGTTATGGGCCAAATAAAAATTCTGCCATTTTGAAACTGTTGACCTCCAAACTCAAATCAGTTCATGAACCTACCCTACAGCATTAACACACCAAATCTGGGACAAATCCATCTGACTGGTCAGGAGTTATGAGCCAAACAAAAATTCGGCCATCTTGAATTCAGCCATCTTGAAAGTGTTGGCCTCCAAACTCGAATAAGTTCATGAACCTACCCTAGAGCATTAACACACCAAATCTGGGAGAAATCCATCCACCCAGTCAGAAGTTATAGACCAAACAAATATTTGGCCATCTTGAATTCAGCCATCTTGAAAGTGTTGGCCTCCAAAATCTAATCAGTTCATGAATCTACCCTAGAGCATTAACACACTGAATCTGGGACAAATCCATGCATCTGTTCAAAAGTTATTGCATTAACACGAAAGACAGCGGCGCAGGCAAAACCATTACATCCCCGCCGCTCCGCGTTTCGGGGATATAAATATGGGGCAAATGGTAACACTGTTTTAATGGTTCACTATTACAGTGGATCTACCACATTAGGTACAGTGTAATAACCAGCGCAATAACATTTAATGCCATGTAATACAAGTGTAACACCATGTACCAATCTTGTACTTCCGTCATGTATTTGTGTGTAAGTGGTATTACAGGTATTGCATATTGTTACACTGGTATTACACTGTTATTACATGGTATTAAATACATTACGCTGGTTATTACACTGTACCTAATGTGGTAGATCCACTGAAAGGGTGAACCTTTAAAATAAAGTGTTACAGGGCAAATCAATCCACCCAGTCAGAAGTTATGTGCCAAATGAAAATTCCGCCATTTTGAAATTATTATCGGCCTCCAAAATCTAATCAGTTCATGAATCTACCCTAGAACATTGAAACACCAAATCTGGGACAAATCCATCCAACTGGTCAGAAGTTATAGGCCAAACAAAAATTCCGCCATTTTGAAATTATTATCGGCCTCCAAAATCTAATCAGTTCATGAATCTACCCTAGAACATTGAAACACCAAATCTGGGACAAATCCATCCAACTGGTCAGAAGTTATGGGCCAAACAAAAATTCACCCATCTTGAATTCAGCCATCTTGAAAGTGTTGACCTCCAAACTCGAATCAGTTCATGAACCTGCCCTAGAGCATTCACCCAAAAAATCTGGGACAAATCCAAACATCCGTTCAAAAGTTATCGCGTTAACACGAAAGCCCTTACGCGGCGGCGGACGCGGCGGACGCGGCGGACGCGGCGGCGGCGGACGCGGCGGCGGCGCACGCAAAACCATTACATCCCCGATGCTCCGCGTTTCGGGGATATAATGAATGAGGCTCTTCACAGCAGGGCTGAACTGGGGGAGAAATAGGGCCCTGGCACTTTTGACTTAAAGGGGCCCCCTCATAATGAGCAGTGCAGAATTGACTCATCGGTGGGCCCCGCACCCTTGAGGGCCCCTATTTTCAGAAATTGTGAAAAAAGGTTGGGTTTTTTAACATTACTGAAAATAGGGGCCCGCGAGGGTGGGGTGCCCACCGGGAAATGCCCGCTATGCCAGATGGCCTGTCTAGCCCTGCTTCGCAGACATCAGTGACATACTGTACCTTTTCCCGTCTGGATACGACATTGTAAGGGACCTGCTCCCTCTCCACTTCCTGGTTCCTCTGGGTCATCTCCGAGATAGGGCCCCTCATCTCTGGCAACACAAGTCAGGTCAAAGAAAGGAGTCATCAGAGCATCTTCAGATGTGGAAGTTTCAGGATTCTCACTCTAATTCAGATATAAAATTCCATGGTTTTCCATGACTTTCCAGACCCAAAACATAGAATTTCAATGACCACTTCCCTTAAAAAAATGACGTAAAAATAAATTTTTAAAACTGTGAAAACTGGAGATTATCTTCACTCCTTGAGCGGATGCCCAGCCACCGCCAGACCTCAGTGGGCTCATTGCATTCTAGAATGTTGCACATAACAGCGCGAAACCAAACCGTTTCTGGTGAAGTGTTTTAGTATAACCAGTAAGAAACAATGTTATACACCAAACAAAAAAGTTTCTGCTTTTACACAACTGTTAAGAAAATTCCATGATATCCCATGACTGTGCATGCAAAATGGTAAAATTCCATGACTTTCCAAGACTGGAAAAACTTTTATGAAATTCCATGATATTCCAGAAATTCCATGACCCTTGGGAACCCGGAAGTTTACTTGTTTTATTGGGCAAGTGCCAAGACTAGCGATAGGGCCCCTTATCTCTGGGAAGACAAGTCAGGTCAAGCCTGGTTTTATTGCCGTGGCAGCAGCAGCCGTATGCACACCAGGCAGACAATTACAGCAATTAAACTATATAACAGCAAGCCAAAACCAACGGGTAAGGAACAGTAAGGTAAAGTAAGGTAACTATTGATACCCAAAGGTTTGCAGGAAAAAAATAGACTAGAGTAGAGTAGAGTATCATTTATTGATCCCAGGGGGAAATTAAGGTGTCAAGTAGCAAACATACATACATAAATACAGAAGACATTACACACGAGACATTACACACATCCTTACACATATATTAACCATATAGTAGAAGCTTACAACAGCACCACACAATACAATGACAGTAACACAAGACAACAGACAGGAGAATAACAAAACAGACATTGACAAACAGACAAACAAATGCTCCAGGTAGAGGTAATGAAATACATAAATAAATAGGCCAAGAGATGGATGGAACTGAGGCACTTAAGTCCACTCACCTGCACTAATTTCATTTTATTCATTTCACCCATTTCACCCAGTACGATTCTTATCCTCTGTTTTTATCTTCTGTCTTTATCTCCAATGGATATTTCATTGTACATCACACCTTTAATCACCTATTTATTTTAATGTAGTGTCTACTGTCTATTGTCTGTCTATATGTTTGTTTATGTCTTGAGGAGATGTGCGATGTTGACCACTTGAGTTTCCCCCTGAGGAATAGTTAAGTTTTCCTTCACCTTGACAAAACAATTTGTGTCAAGAAACAATTGGTGCAACACCTAACTGTTAAAAACAGTAATGAAATAAACAGACACAGATATTGTGTACAGTTCATACACATACACATTAAATATGTGAGTATAAATTGTGTGTATGCACAATTTTAGTCTGTTTTTTTATTGACTTTGGGCCGTGACTTCATTCCAGATTTTGATTTTGGCCCTCAGTCAATTTGAGTTTGACACCCCTGACCTAAAACATGGGAGGCATATCACACAAAACTCAATTCCAGCTGTGAGTAGCTACAAAATGACCCAGAGCTTAAAATGTTTAATCCTGCAGAACCACACAGACACAAAGCGGTCTGATAACAAAACACTGCTAACAGCTTGATGATGAAGTTCATAGTTTGGTTTAAAAATTCCGTTTTTGCAGACCTACCGTGACTCTAGCGGTAGGGCACTGGGCTGCTACACCAGCGACCCAGGCTCGATTCCGGCCCAGGTCCTTTGCCGACCCTTCCTCATATCTCTCTCTGTCTCTCTCTCTCTCTCTCTCTCTCTCTCTCTCTCTCTCTCTCTCTCTCTCTCTCTCTGTCTCTCTCCAACCCCACACCCCGCCCCCCACTCATTTCCTGTTTGCTGTCCCTCCCTCAACTGTTCTCTCAGATAAAGGCATAAAAAGCAAAAAAACAATTAAGAAATTAAAAACAAAGTGTTTGCATACCAGTGGGGACAGACACCTGGTGTTGGCGGCCGACGGAGCGCCAGTGGGCCAGCAGCCGGTCGTCATTCTCCTCCTCCTCCATTGGCTCAGAGTTGTCGGTGATGTCATCGTCGAGCTGCTCGTCGTCCAGCTCCGCGAGGTCCTCCACTGTTATCAGTGCCATGTCTCTGGACTAAGGCCTACGACTGCAAATAGAGAACACAGAACACTCAACAACATTCACTACCATTCAACACCATATTGTCATCAGTGCCATGTCCCTGGACTAAGGCCTACAACTGGAAATAGAGTATAGAGAATATTCGAGAATATTCAACAACATTCACTACCATGTTATTATTCCTATATAGGTCTGTGTCACTACCATTCAACACCATATTGTTATCAGTGTCATGTCCCTGGACTAAGGCCTACAACTGGATATCGAGAACACATACTACATCGTCATTAATCGATTCATCGTGGAAATAAGTATCGCAATACAAAGTCATGAATCCATGCAGTGTATTGTGAAAATAAGTATCGCGATGCATTGTCATGATTTTGTTTGTTTTTTTGCACACCCCTATTCAATACCATTCAACACCAACGGCCTGGATTAAGGCATCCAACTGGATATGGAGAACACAGAGCACTGAACAACATTCAAGACTAGGGGTGGGTATTATTGAGGTTCACGATTCAATGCCCATCACAGTGCACATGTGTGCCATGATGCGATTCCATCACTTTGCATTGCAATTCATGTACTATTGCGATGCATTGCGATATTTACTTCAGTTCATGTGTAAAAATGCACCTTATTTGTCAGTTGCTGTGACATAGCAGCATCTGGGGGCGAGCTTCCATGACAACAGATATAGGCCTATTACCTACTCTCTAATGAACAAATGGACCAGTGGAAATTTCAATTGTACTATTATTAAATAGGCTCTATTGTCATGAATAGATGCAGTATATTGTGTAAATAAAAGATTTAAATTGAAATTTGATTTAAAATGGCATTGTGAGGAAGCGTGGGGCATTTTGTGTGTGTGTGTGTGTGTGTGTGTGTGTGTGTGTGTGTGTGTGTGTGTGCTGCTAGTGTATTTAATAAACCTTTTTTAATTATTTATTTTCTTCAAATGCTACTATTACTATGTCAGAACGCTATAAAGGACTTTTAGAAAAAGCACAACAAAATACCTCCTCTTAATGTATGTTCTCTACAAGTCTTCTGTTGTCCCGTCTTGCACTTTAAATGTCTGTATGAGCAATGTCTATGTCCATACTGTCTTATGTCCATGTATGAGTACTGTCTATGTCTATACTGTCTATGTCCTTACCTAGATTAGTCTATGTCTGCATGGGAGAGCAAGAAACGCAATTTCAAATTCTTTGTATGACCAGTGCATGTAAAGAAATTGACAATAAAACTTGACTTGACTTGTGTGTGTGTGTGTGCAGGGCCCGTTCCAGTCAATTTGGTGCCCTAGGCAAGCACCAATCTTTCCCTTTTGTGGAATTTGACATTGGCATCTGAAGGCCTAAACATGACATCATACATCTGATCTAGTAGGGCTACCATGTGTACTGAGTGCCCCTTAAAAATCATTGTCATTGTTTCACTACAAAATATGTATTACACGAGCACTAAAATAACAAGTATTTCAGTTCGTTCAATACTTGGATAAAAAGGCTCCTTTTGAAAAAACAATTTGACCTTTTCAGTAATAATAAGGCCTATCAATATAGAATAGAATAGAATAGAATAGAAAGCCTTTATTGTCAGTATACAACGTATACCGAGATTTTAGCTTCCCTACGTAGTGCACAGTCCTTTATAGATGAACATTGTCCAGTAAGTGTGTGTTCATTGTTGTAACAGCTTTGGGGAAGAAGCTGTTCTTCATCCTATTGGTTCTGGCTGGCAATGCCTTGTAGCGCCTGCCAGAGGGCAACAGTGTAAAGAGATGAAAGCCAGGATGCGTGGGATCTTTAATGATACTCCTGGCTCTACTTACGCAGCGTGAGTTGTAGATGGTGGGTATGGGAGGCAGGGGGCAGCCTATGATTTTCTGTGCTGTTTTGGTCACCCTCTGCAGTCTCTTCCTGTCAGCCTCAGTGCAACTTGAGTGCCACACTGACACTGCGTAGGTCAGCAGGCTCTCTATGGTGGAACGGTAAAAGGTCACCAGCAAGCTTGAGTCTAACTGTTCTTTCTTAAGTACTCTGAGGAAGTGCAATCGCTGCTGGGCCTTTTTTACCAGAGCCGAGGTGTTAGTCGACCAGGAGAGATCAGCGGAGATGTGTACACCTAGGAATTTAAATGAGCTCACTTGCTCTACACGTTCTCCATTGATGTACAGGGGGGCAGGAGCATCTTTGTTACGCCGGAAGTCCAGGATGAGCTCCTTTGTCTTGGAGATGTTCAGGGCCAGGTTGTTGGATGCACACCACTCTCCAAGTTTCAGGACCTCATCCCTGTAGGCCTCCTCCTTTCCCTCGGTTATCAGCCCCACCACTGTTGTGTCATCTGCAAATTTGACAATGATGTTCTCTGGGTGGATGGGGCTACAGTCAAACGTGTAGAGGGAGTAGAGAAGTGGGCTCAACACACATCCTTGGGGCGAGCCGGTGCTGAGGGTGCGGGTGGTTGAGAGATGGTGACCTAGTTTCACCTGTTGGGGACGATTAACAAGGAAGTCTTTGATCCAGGAGCATGTGGATGATGGAAGTCCTAGATGTCTCAGCTTGGGGATTAGGATGTCAGGAATGATGGTGTTAAAAGCTGAGCTATAATCGATGAAGAGCATCCTGACGTAGCTTCCTTGTCTTTCCAGGTGACTCAGTGCAGAGTGGAGAGCAATGGCTATTGCATCCTCAGTGGATCTGTTTGCCCGGTATGCAAACTGATGAGGGTCTAGGGTTGGGGGGAGACAGGCCTTTATATGCCTCAGCACAAGTTTTTCAAAGCACTTGGTGATGACTGGAGTGAGTGCAACAGGGCGAAAGTCATTGAGGGTGGTAGTAGATGCCTTCTTTGGAACAGGTATGATGGTGGCAGATTTCAAGCAGGCTGGGATGGTGGCTTGTTTCAGTGACAGGTTGAAAATGTCAGTGAAGACTGGTGCTAGTTGGGCCGCACATGCCTTGAGCACCTTACCTGGTACACCATTCGGGCCTGTTGCTTTCCTCGGGTTCACAGCACGAAGCACTCGCTTATCAGAATCACAATAGACATGGTCATGTTATGTTTTGATTCATTGCTCCTACAAGTGGCCAACCACTTGTGTTAACGTCGTGCATCGATTGTACCAAGTCCTCAACCATCTCTGATTGTACATCGATGATAATAACGTAGCCTACTACGAAGAATCGGAGTGCTGCATAAAAAAATAACTGTAGCCTACAATAAAATAACAAAGTAGTTTAATCTCAGTAGACTAAGACATTCCCTGAAAGATTAATATAAATGTACAATACGCTACAAACAAGCTTAAAATGGGTAGCCTGCCAAGCCTCATGAGCAGCAGACTACTACTACTACAGCCATTGAACCCCATTGAACTGAGGCATGTCAAAGTAGGTCAACCTTGCAGAGTAGCTGCACCCGAAACAGAATGTTTTCAGGAAGCCATTTGCGAAATAGCGCAGGGCAACTTCTTATCATGACACTGCATCGCCAATGAATATTATAGACTTGACATCTTTTCTACCGCCACAATGGCAGGGTAATCTGTTAATTTATGAGCCATGTAGACCAGAAACATAGCTTGCGGCTTTGCCATTTCAGCTAACTGGCAGGCTAGCGCAACAATACCAAGCAGAGAGAGAGCCAATCGCCAAAACTTTCCATGCTGTCTTGCATAGGTCTCTCAATTCCAATACTGAACGGGGTACACCATCATCAAGTGCTCAACAAGATGTTGCTAAGAACTCACACTCACCTGGGTGCACGGTGTCTTGAAGGCAATAAAGCTAGACTCTGGATGCGGTAAGAATCACCGGAGTGGTGTTGTCTGTTTTGTCTCACCGATGACGCACGTCGCAGAAAGGGTGTCAGAGGCTTCCCATAGTCGGCCACTAGGGGGTGGCATAGTCACACGAATAGTTAGTAGTTTGTCGAGTAAGCCAGTGTGGTTCCCAAACTTTACTATGATGACAAGGCCCCAAGACCTCCTTGACAAAGGCCGTGCCACATCTTTTCTGTAGAACAGGGGTAGGGGACCTTTTTCATTCAAGGGGCCACTTCCCTCAGAGGCCGTATAAGTCCTCCAAGGGCCATACTTGAACACAAACCAGGATTTCCCCCTGCACTTTAGGCCTATGCCACCTTTAAAACACACCCAGCTTCGAACTAATTGTATTGCAAATGTAATTTCTAAGATTCATTTACAAAATATATTTCATGTGAAGCTGCATAACGTTAAAATTATATCGGGGACCGGATAATACGGCCTCAAGGGCCGTAAACAGCCCTCGAGACATACGTAGGTTCCCCATCCCTACTGTAGAAGGATACAAGGATCTGTGCACACCCTTTCACAACTCGATGGAGGTCGCGCACCCAAAACCCATCCAATGAAAACAGTAAACATAGCAAATGCATTGTAACGCAGAAAATGATAACACAGTCTCAGTAGATCCCCCACCAGAGACGCAGATTATAGTAATGCAGCTCCTAACGAATTTTGTTTATACTATTTTGGTTGAGATTTTGCTTTATTTAAGTTATTCGTTCTGTTAGCGTATTTATTTTGTTTTGCTATACTTTCCCTGCCAACTTGCCATGCCCCCCCCCACCCCCCACTGACTCACGCCTCCCCCAGGGGTCCCTGGCCCCTACTTTGAAGAACACAAGTAGGCTGCGGTGGTGGCAGATCCGGGTCATTTGAGGTGAGGGCAGGCAGTGATATTTCATGCAAATGTTTGTGGAGAGAGGCTCGGTCACAGCTATGCAAATCCTGACATTGTCACCAAAAATGACATAAGAGTTTGTAGTACATGCCAAGACAAGTTCAAATAGTTCCAGTACTTTCTTTTAGGTGGCCACCATCCAAACCAGACAAACAAATCAAGCTGGGCAGACCACGGTCAAATGATCAACTTTTGCAAGAGAGCAGCAGTAATCACGAGGGGGCTTTAGAGTAATAACAGTTGGTGGAAATGGTCAGGGAAGCTGACAGGGGGTGGCAAGCAGAGACGGATTTACCAATAGGCAGACTGGGCAATAGGGCCCCACCAAAACTACCCTCTGTATGGCCCCCCCAACTAGGGTGACCATCCCTGTGACAGCAAAAAGCAGGACATATTTTTGGATGGTGGGTCTGGGGGTCCTCCATCCCCCAAAAATGTGTCTTATATGCAATTTCATGCTATTTAATCAATCAAGTAGGCGTCCAAATTCATGCTGTGCCGGACGCCGGACAAGGCACTGAAAAGATGGACGGTCTGTCCTAAAGATGGATGTCTGGCCACCCTACCCCCCAACAGTCAGCCTCACCATGGTAAATGCCAGTAGAAATAATTCAACATGTGTCTATAATGCTTTGCCTAGGGCCCCCAAATAGGTAGAACCCCCACTGGTTGGGTCAGTTGTCCCAGGCACAGGGAGAGGGGAGGCAGAATTGGGTCCTCATAACATGGTTTGTGGTGGGGCCTTTCAGAGGACTTTGTCCCAGGCCATTGAAATTGCTGTCAGTGGTCCTGGTAATGATTGAGAAATGGTTCCATTATTTTGTATCTCACACTAAGCATCACACCTGTTGGCTAAATCAGGCTCTAAACCTTGGACTGTTTGTGTGCCCCCCCCTTCTTTTTATTTTAAATAATTGAATTTAAGATGCACAGGATCTAAGACCCGGTAACGGATCCGGCATGATAATAGGGTTTTTCACAGGATCCGGATCCAGCAGGATCTTACACGTAAGCAGTGGATCCGGTATCCGGCAGTTACCTAAAAATCAGGATCTGGTGCATCTCTAGCCTAGGTTTTTCAGTCAGTCTATCACAACCCCTATTGCTGCATGGAGTGAAAGAACTTTGGAAGCGGCCAGTGCAGGCAGTAAGCCAATGAGCCAACGTAATAAAAAGGGCCCACGTGTGCGAGTAGGCTATGTGTTTCAACCCTTTCGTAGGATCTGGTATCCGGTTCCGGATCCGGCAGGATCTTAAGCAGTGGATCCGGTATCCGGCAGGATCCTAAAAATCAGGATCCGGTGCATCTCTAATTTGAATTTAACAAGCCCAGCAGCTAGTTGTTGCCTGACACTGTGGTAGGCCCTACACCATTTTCCCCTTGGATGGCGCTATCTGACGACATTTTATCCAACACTCCACCAATGTGTTGCCAGGACCATGTGATGCGGAAAGTCTATAGCACTGCTAACGCTCCTCATCTCCAAAGTACTGTACTTCGCTCAGGTACTAAGTCAGTAGGTTTATTCACAGATCTCTAACATTTTAGATCTCACAGTGTAGGCGTCTAAGTAGGCTGCTAAACCTTATTAGGCAGCCACCTCTTGAGATTCCGGATAATAAATAAACCAAGTGCTTCTCAGCCTTTTTTGAATAATACCCCCATGACCTCATCACAAGCCTAACAACACCCCCCTAGTATTAAAAAACAAAATAGACTAATGCCCCCCAATGGCAACTAAGCACTGCCCCCTCTCAGCTGTATCTTTTTCAACACCCCCCAAGAGCTCCCCAACAGCCCGCTGGGGCTGTAGAACCCACGTTGAGAAACACTACTGTAAACAAAAGGTAGACACAAGACTGATTGAATAAGTTATCCTGTTATAATTCTGTTATTCTTTTTTACACAATAAGATGCGACTGAACCGAGAATCACAAATGACTGAAAGGATGAATGAATTGATTAAATTTGTCTTAATTTATTCCATTGCTTCATAATAGTGCATCAAGAAAAACATTCACCCAAAACTACAGTACGTAGGCCTATCTTCCAAATATGTGAAATGAACCCAAGTGACATTTGAGGTAGTTGTCACAGGGAAGTAGACAGCCAGTCAAAACAAAACAAAAGCACTTCATGATTGAAAAAGCAGATAATATTAATTATCGCAACAAAAATTCAAACATTCTAGTGCCTAAAAACATCAAAATCAGTGCTTTGTTACTAATAAAATAGGTACACATAGCTTACTCAACAATTGGAAATCATTTGTAAACAATTCAATTCAGTTTATAAATCAGTTTTTGGTAGCCATTAAGGACTTTCACATTAACCCCCAATTTTCTAATTGACCTACAAATGGAAGAACTTGGATCTGGTCCCATTTAGAATTCTATAGTTCTCCAGACCAAATCATTGGTCTAAACCAGTGATTCTCAAAGTGTGGTACGGGGACCACTGGTGGTCCATGACAGAGCTCAGGTGGTCCATGAGGGTATTTCTACTTTTCGAAGACAAGCTAGCAGTACGCTATATTTGTAACATTATTACAAAGCTTAACATAGCTAAAGTCATATTTTCACCACAACAAGACAGGCTTGTAAATGTGAGTAAAAAGTAAGTGATCTGCATCAAAATGAGCCGTGTCGAAATAGCACCCATAAGCTGTCAATTCAGTTGACAGGTGGTCCCTGAACATTTTTTGGGGGGACAAAGTGGTCTTCGGCCTGAAACAGTTTGAGAATACATGGTCTAAACGTCACACTTTACATTCCAGCCAGACTTTCATCAGCAGCGCTGTGTAAAGGATTTAGGCAGCAGGGTCTAATCTGCAACGCATGGATGAACAGTACAAAACGATTTACACTTAATCTCTGTTCAAGGCTGCTATTTAACACATTGAGTGTTGAATTCAAGAATAAGTGACCCAAAATAACCATAACCATTAGAACCATTGAACACATGATTCAGAATCGAACCAAGGAACACTTGGATGCTCAATAAAACATAGGCTTCCATTTGGCACATATTGAAGGTTGGAACATCTACAACCCATAACCATCAAGAAAAAGAAAAAAACACAACAGTAGCAGCCCTTGGAAAATGGTAAAACCGTGAAATAGTCCAATAATGACCATACATTTGTCTTAAATATCCAATTGGAGTCCAACTGCATGTTTAACACTAGTTTGTATGATCACAACATACAAACGAAGTGGTGAGGACACTAGTGTATGACATAACCCACAGGTTTAAGCGATACATTCTTTGGACGTGTAAAACGGAGACCTTCAAAACTAATATATTTTAAAGTCCCTTTTTTCGGCGAGGATGGACTTGTACGTGTTGATGTACATGTAGCGAGAGAAGAATATGTACAGGTGGCGAAACCACACCAGTTGGCTACGGTGGCAATACATGGCTCGCTTGGCTTGGTTGTACTCCTTAGATCCAATTGTGCACAAGAGGTCAGAGCGAAACAGCCGACTGATATACAGGTCCATGTTGGAGAGGTACTTCCTAAAGACGCTGATGGAGTTCAGGGCCAGGACATGACAGCTGTCTGGTATCTGCCCAGTGCCAACCAGGTGACTGAGGGCCTTGTAAAGGGCAATGTGATTCGCATGGCCACTCACACCGCTCCCATCGAATGACAGCACGAGGCTGATGGAATGCCTCTGGATGTGCTTCAGGATGATGGATGAGGTCAACGCGACGCTCCATTCTGCCTTTGGGTCATCCTTCAGCTGTTGGTGGTCGATGAGAGACACCTGTGAAGCGGGTATCCCCAACACGGCCGCGCTGTCCAAGAGTTCCTTTTTGCGCAGGGCACCCTGGTTATAATAATCACCAGACGACAAGCATAGCAAATGCACAGAGATGCCTTGCCTCCGCAGCAGTATTATCGAAGGTGCGAAAAACATGCACTCATCATCTGGATGTGCAGTGACCAACAGTGCGCGCGGTGCATCGGATGGAAGACACGTTTCTTTTGCATCCCAAGCACAACTGGCATGTTGAGAAGAGTTGGACAACAGTTCAATACGTGATACCAAGTGTGTACTGTTGTATCGACGACTTATCAAGCTTGTAAAAACCAGGTACAGTGCTACAAACAGTATCGCAAAATACAAAATCATTGCTCTCCAGCCCATTGACTGCACACGAATTTCAGCTTCATCTCAACAACACTTCCGTGTTTTTCCGCGGCACGGAAATGACGTCGATATTATGCGCCGGTTTGAGCTTTGAGCGCGACTATTTTTCATTCACGATAGCAGGTGGTGGGGAAATTGGACTTCATTGGAGATATATTTATTTTAATTTCGACAAGACACAACTAAACACCATCACGGCATGTTTTCGCCCCGTGGCACTCCTGGGTCTGGCCGTAGACAAGCCAGAACAGGAGGTCGAAAAAGTCTAAGCACTCCTGCCGGGCTTCTGTTTTCCCCTCGAAGAGCATCGCTGCAAGCAAGGTAAAGTGGTTTTAAGCTGACAGTTAGTAATGGATTCCACCCTCTAACCAAATGGGATTTCTTAATCTGCAGTAGTATTGCAACTGTATATATGTCTCTCTTTTTTACAGATCAACTCCCTCGCGGATACCGACCCATGGACCAGTCGAGGCGGTCAACTTCGATGTGCAGACATTTGGTTCCTCGCTACCTGTCAAAGTCATGGAGGCACTTACCATGGCAGAACGTAAGCTTTTAGCGAATGTATCTTCTTTTGGACATCTTCGGCCATTGCAACTACTTTTGGTATTATAAATTTGATTTTGACACACTGTGCCATTAGTTAACTCAGCGGCGTCTTGTGTCTAGCTAGCTCTGTTATGGTTTTCTTATCCCCACTGTTGTCAAGGCATTTAGGGCCTTGCACACAAAGAATTCAAGTGGGCCTGATGGCATTTCCCCACTAATACTGCATGACTTTGCTCAAGAGCTGGCACCAGCTTGGGTCCTGTGTTTCAGCTCTCTAGTAAAACACACACTATTCCCACAAGTTGGAAAAGGGCAATAATTATTCCCGCACAAGAAGCCATGCCCACGGGAGAACAATGAGTTTAGACCTGTTGCACTGACGTCAGTGGTTATGAAGTCCTTTGAGCGCATAATATTGGGTGTGCTAAGAACAAGTACAACATGATCTTGACCCTTATCAGTTCGCTTATACTGTAGTGATAGAAGGGGTACTGCTGACACTTTGTGTACTACAACACACCTTATAAAGCACCTTGAAAATACCCAGGCATATGCCAGGCTCCTATTCATTTTAGTTCAGCGTTCAACACAATTGTGCCTCACATTCTGATAGACAAGTTACAAGAAATGCAGGTTAACCCTCTAATGATAACATGGTACAATGCTTTTCTTACTGATCACAACAGGTTAGGATAAACTCACACTTTCTGACACACTGACAATTAACACTGGAGTTCCACAAGGTTGCGTGAGTTCTCCGTTATTATTCACACTATACACCAGGGGTCCCCAAACTTTTTTCTCTGGGGGCCACATTATCGTTCCTGACTGTGATCAGGGGCCGGGATCAATTATGTGGGCTGTATACTAGGCCACTGCCTGTTATAGCCATAATTTCTGACACGGCAATCGCCATTACACGCCATTACCTTCATTCACAATTTCTAGCACAATATCTCATCATTACAAGTGATTTGCATAAGTAGTGAGTAAGTACTTCACATGTTTTTCAATTTGAAATACCACATGTATTCCTTTTAATTTCCAAAAACCATGTGAAAATAGCAAGGAAAGGTTAGAAATATATGGTGATTGACAGTTTAGGAGTGATACAATAGAAATGGTAGGCCTGTTTATATTACAGTGAGATGAGAAACTATCAAAGCAAGAAACTTCTGGTGATTCACACTAAGTTAGTGAAAATTAAACTGTAGGAAGGCCTATGATAAATATATTTTATGTTTTTTTTTCTGTGAGGATTGCTTCTTTGGGCCAGTTCAAATGGTGAGATGCAGAGAGGTGGAGGGCCGGTCAAAGGGGACTGGCGGGCTGTATCCGGCCCCGGGCCTTAGTTTGGGGACCCCTGCTATACACTAACGAATGCAGAAACCACCACACAAACAATCATATAATCAAATTTTCAGATGACATGGTCATCCTTAGCCTACTGGCAAGAGACTCGGATGCCTCTGTATATCAATCTGAGATAGACAGGGCTGTGTTGTGGTGCGAATCCAATATTCTGATTTTAAACATGAGTAAAACTACGGAAATCATCTTTGACCCCAGGTCCATAGGTAACCATGAGGTGGTGACTCTGAATGGGGAGGTAGTGGAGCAGGTCTCCACATATAAATATTTGGGGGTTGTGTTTGACTCCCAGTTAAAATGGGGACAGCATGTTGATTCTCTAAGTGCACGAATCAACCAACGTCTCCACTTTTTGAGAAGGTTGAGAGTGTTTGGCATTGAGAAGGAGATAATGATGGCCTTTTATAGGGCTTCTATTGCGTCCATCATTAGATATGCCATCATTATATGGTTTGGGAACCTAACTGTTAAATTGAAAAATGAACTGCAAACCCTCATGAAGAGAGCTGGGAAGATAATGGGCATGCCCCCTCCTACATCATTGCAAGCTTTATTTGATGAAGCAGTGAGGAGGCAGTGTATGAAAATCTTTCAGGATGACGAGCATGTTTTGAACTGTGAATATGACTCACTCCCCTCAGGAAGAAGATACAGACTCTCAAATTCTAACACAAACAGGATCAAATTTTCAATGGTCCCTTGGTCAATTAAGTTATTAAATAGTAGGTCTTACGGTGTGTGTGTGTGTGTGTGTGTGTGGGTGGTAGGAGGCGGAGTCCTCTTTTTGTCTTTTTTTTGTTATATGTAATATTTATTTGTTCTTTACTAACTGTCAGTTAGTCAGCTGTCAGTATATGTTACATGTTTCCATGTTTAGTAGTAACTTATACACGTGTTTCACCTGTCTGTCTACTCTGCTGTTTTTGGTGCATATCACACTCTCATGTCCAAGCAAATTGTCTCTCTTGCAGAGACAATAAAGCATTATCTTATTTATTTCTGCTGTCGTTTTAAATAATCGTTAAGCTTGTTCAATCACACACATATAAGTATTTAGACTAAGCAAGTAATGTTTAACATTCTCGGAACATGTCTGTGTGAAGCTGTTAACTGTTTTGCGAGTGAGCACTTACTGATCCTCTGTCTACGGCCCTTGAGCAAATCATTCTAAGCTGTGTGTGTGTGTGTGTGTGTGTGTGTGTGTGTGTGTGTGTGTGTGTGTGTGTGTGTGTGTGTGTGTGTGTGTGTGTGTGTGTGTGTGTGTGTGTGTGTGTGTGTGTGTGTGTGTGTGTGTGTGTGTGTGTGTGTGTGAAAGCGAAAGCCCATTGGGAAACTCCAACTCCCATTGTCATTGTGACACAGCACTCCACAGCACACAAGTGAACACTGCACACTGCACACAACGAAATTGCATTTATGCCTCACCCGTGCAAGGGGGCAGCCCTCAGTGGCGCCCCATGGGGAGCAGTGCGGTGGGACGGTACCATGCTCAGGGTACCTCAGTCATGGAGGAGGATGGGGGAGAGCACTGGTTGATTACCCCCCCCCACCAACCTGGCGGGTCGGTAGTCGAACCAGCAACCTCTGGGATGCAAGTCTGACGCCCTAACCGCTCACCCATGACTGCCCATGTGTGTGTGTGTGTGTGTGTGTGTGTGTGTGTGTGTGTGTGTGTGTGTGTGTGTTTGCCTCCCAGCGGATGATCAGATTTCTGTGAAGATTGAGGAGACTGGCTGGGCCTGGATGGTGTGTGGAGAGAGACTAGTTATCTGGAAGATTTGCCAAACTGCTGTCGCTAAGGTAGGTTGACGAACTGCCACTGACCTCCCAGAAGGACCACTGCCACTGTAGTGAATACTCCACCCTGTAATTGTGGACACCCATCACCCCCTTTCAGGATAGATAGAATCCCACATAGGGATGCAAATTATCGATTAATTCATTAATCATTAGTTGATAGCCTTATCGATCGACTTACGATTAATTGATAAGCGGCGTTTCCCCCCCGAAATCTCAATGTTTCTAGAAAAGAAACTACTAAATCTAAACATTTAAATGTAAAAGTGAGATAAAATACTACATTTAAAGGAATTCTATTAAAATTCCTTAATCCAAAGGTGATTTAGATTAGATTAGATTATTATACTTCATTGTAATGCCAGCATGAAAATTGCCTTTGGTCTCATAGAGTAAAAAACAGGATATGAACACAGATAGACACAAATAGGCAAAACACACATACAAATGCTGCATCCACCCCTCCTCCTCTATTCACACCCCTCTTCCCACACGGTCTTCAGATGCCCATTTCACCTGGGTCTCTTGTCAGTTGGCGATTAATTGCGATGAATGTTCCTTTATCGATTAACGCATGAATCGATTAAACTCGATTAATCGTTTGCATCCCTAATCCCACATAACATGATGGCTTGGCATGATTTTCCTCCATAGGAGAGGAGCAGTAGAATGCTTTATTTTAAAACACTACTACGTGCATATTGTTTTTGGAGAATATGGATAGACTCTAACTATAGGTTTGGGGAACATGTATTGATTTAATTATTATGCGATTCATAGCAGAATAAATTGTGGGCAACAAACTGCTTATTTAAATGTCAAAGTCCGCTTCAATGTCAAGATTGTGTGTACCATACACTTGATTTGAAATAGACAAATTCTAGGCCCTAAGAGTTAAAACTTTCCATCATCACACTATAAACACTGCACAGATCTATACAATCTTTGGCTAAAGTTCATCTTTGTAAGTTGGTCTGGGTTTCATGTTGACATGCTTTATTATTTTGATCTGTCTTTGACATGGATCTTATGTGTTTTTCAGCTGTCAGTGTGCAAGGATCTGCAGCTTCCTGCCAGTGAGTTTGCCTACACTGCCGACCTCATCTCCATCTCCTCCGCTAACCCCCTGGACAGCGCCCCCATACAGGTACTACTGTCACTATCATCTTTTTCCAACCTCTATGAAGGTTAAGCTACATTCACATACATTACTCGCTTCTCGCTCACTCGCCTACTCGCCACTCACTCGTGGAACGCTCCCGCGGGTTTAGCTGACAATGAAAAAGCGAGAAGCACTGTCAGTTATCCGAACTCTGCATTCCAATTGGTTACTCGCTTACTCGCCTCACTCAATGTTTAAATGTTGTTAGCTCTGAATCTGCCTAAGTCGCCTCACTTGTACTCTCCTCGCCTGCTCACTTTGCTGGAACACATAGACATTCAATTAACTTACTTAACTCATTGAACGAGAAGCTAGTAGCGATGTGTGAACATAGCAGTTTAAAGTTAGAGCACTCACCAATGAAAGGCTGTTAGACCTATAGACTTGTCTGTGCCTCGGTTTGATTTATTAGACCTTTGTTATGACATCACTGAAGTATGGATTGTTTTTGAGCTTGCTTATTGCTGGGGGAAAAAAATATATTTTTCTTTGAACCCACTACTTTACGTTGGTTGCATTTCTTCGCTAAAAGCACAACATTGGCAAACTTAAGAATGCCACGTCTTTCCTCAGAATCAGTGGTCACCATAGAGAATGACATGCCATGAACATTTGATGTTCCAATTTTCGTTTTACTCTGCAGTTCAAATGTACTGGTATTGCTACTTGGTTCTTGTAGTGATATGCGCCTCTTGTGCTCTCTCTTCAGCTTCGATAGGCACAGTATTATTTATTCAGAAAAAGAGAAAATCCAAAGGCACTCACAAGGATAGGGCGAGTATAAAGAGCCTTTATTGATACTGGGCTAAGAATTAAAAACACGCCAACATGTTTCAGCCAGCATGGCCATCTTCAGGGCAAATGTAGTTAAATGAAAGCTTTTATATTATTTCTTACCCTGTGGGTGCCTCGGAATTTTGTCTTCTTTGAATAACTCTATGAAGACTTTTCCATGTCACAATAATAACATTATTAATAATAGTGGGGTCGTAGGCATGTGCATTTTTTCTCAGTCATTTCAAATTGGTGTTAAAGTTTGGTTTTCACTTCCAAGTTGAAGTTTAGGGTCTATAGAACAATTTGAGTTCGAGTGTCAAACACACAGATAACAAAATGGCCTGCTGGGGGCGCTCTAAAATGTATAAACTGCTATAACTTTTGATTAGTTTAACCAAATGTAACATATGCGGTATGTGTGGATTCAGCATTAACCCATTGGCGCCTGAGCCAGTTTTTAAAAAAGGTCCCCAATGCCTGAGGGGTTTTTGAGATAAGAAAAATTGGTTGAAAACTCCTATGAAAAATTCAATATCTCAGCGTCTGGAACACATAGGGACATGGGACAAATTGCATTTAAAAGGTAAAATCCTCTCCTTTCACGGGATTATGCTCATTCAGCATTAACACTAACACATATTCCTTAAAAAAATCATATCTCATAATAAAATGATTGAAAAAAAGTTTCATGTGCTTTCAGGATAATGCTTGATGCTGCTATTTATTATAGGCTATTAGGCTACTATTGCTACTGTCACAATAGCCGACTATAACTAAATCATAATAATCATTATTAGGCTATTATAATTATTAGGCAGTCATTTCTGCCATAAATCGGGGGACATTTGTCTGATACAGCCACTTGCTCTCCCACCGGCGAGTATGGCCGTTTTATTCCTCCAAACGTTATGCAGAGACCGATGAGCAATTTCATATCCTATTTTGAGACGGGGCTCCACTTCGAGCTGGATGTGTGGCCGCGCGTCTATAATTCGCATGTCTACCGTTGTCTGCCTCACCAATAGGTTATCACCATATCCGAAAGTTCCTCAGTGAAAATATTCTGAAATATATTTGAAGGACGTGCTTCCTCAGATATTGGCACCTTCGCCAATTGCCCTGAGTGTCGGAGTGAAGTTTTGGTAACGTCGGGGGCGAAATCTGACTGTTTATTTGGAAGCCACTTGCCCACCTCTTCATGCGGCCGCGGCAAATCACACTCCTGCTCTCTATCTAAATGGTCTTCAATCATATTTCCTTTCCTCGATTAAAATCTCTTCATTACCTTTCAACTGAACATCATGTTAGCTGTAACAGCGTGTCTTGCGAACCACAGCCTTCTTGTTCTTCTTTTTTTTGCCTGTGTGAAATGGCTAAACAACCCACGTCTGCAGAAGCAAGCATGGTTGATTGCGTTTGACATTTTTGTCGACGAATCAAACTTTTTTTTTTGCTACATGATCTTTTAAAAAATCGAGAACACCCACCTCTTGTGTATTTGAACAAAACATTGTGCATTGCATCTCCTATGCGTCTTGAAAATATTGACAAATCAATAATGTTGCGTTTTGCAACAACCGGCGTCAGGGCCAATGTTGCATAACGCAACAACCGGCGTCAATGGGTTAAGAGGAGAAACTGGTGAGCTAAGTATGTGGTCACCAGATTAAAGACACACTATGTAATAAACACACTTTTGGCCCATGGACAGCAAAATTCAGGGTTTTTTTTAGATGAAGGGTGGAAATGCCCCCAAAGTTGCAATGAAACATAATTTATTGTTACAAGCTATTGTAAATAAAGCCTGGGATGTCATTCAACTTGATTTGTTCAGAATATCCCTGAAGCACAAAGATACCAAGTATACCTTTACGCAAATATGGCTGCATAAAGCCTATGTCATACTTAGCACCCAACTTGCAACTTTGAGTTTATGAATTTAAGATCATGAGTACCAGCTTTTTTCAATCAAGCCATACTCTATTAACACATAAAATCACAAAAACATTATATCTGGAAGAAAATAAATCAATATTATTATTATTATTATTATTATCATTAAAACTGCATTTCCGGAGAGACAATGCTATTAGTATGCTTGCGGCTTCTGCACACACACACATACATACAGAGCTGTCGTATACACACACAAAAAACAAGGGAAAGAGATAGAGGTGTGTGTGTGTGTGTGTGTGTGTGTGTGTGTGTGTGTGTGTGTGTGTGTGTGTGTGTGTGTGTGTGTGTGTGTGTGTGTGTGTGTGTGCGCTGGCACGTGCATGTATGGAGATGCTTCAGGTGCCTTTCAGCAATGGGTGGGTAGGGAGAGGTAAGGGTGGGATTCAAACCTGCAACCCTCTGACAGACCAACACCTGATACCCAGTAGGCCACTGCCACTTACTGTATAGAGTGGCCACAGCAGCATATTAGGCCACGGTTGTCCAGGTTCTACAAGGCTGCATGTGTGAGTGTATGAATGAAGATTCTAAAGGTGACAGTTTGGCAGTCAATAGCTGAGTAATATGTGCAGCCTTATCTCCAAAAGTTTTACAAGTTGTCAAGTGATATTGACACACAAATGGCATAACCCTGTTCTTCATGTCAAAGTTGAGATCACTTTTCTAGGCCAAATGGTTCAGTCAAAAAGTGGACATATTCAGGCCTATGCGTTGAGCTGTTCACACATTTTTTCTAAGTGAATGGGGTCACATCATAGGGATTTTAAAACTGCTCTCTCTCATAAACATTTTTGGCTAATGATCTTAACACAGTTTGTATTCAGAGCCAAGACCTCTCTGACAATGCCTTTAGGCCTACCTAATCGAAAGGTGAAGCGGTTTAATTTATTCTATTAAAAACCCCTGGACAGGTCACCTTTCACTCTAACTGCCACAGTTTGTGACATCATCATCTTGACCATTCTACCATTCATTTCAATGAGGGGAAAACAGAGAGAAAACTGAGGATAACGAATCTGGTGAACGAATGAAAGGGGGTAGGCCAGCGAAAAATACACCACCTTGAGCCCTTTTCCAGCTGTTCGTTTTGGCACTCAACGCTGCAACGATTCAAAGCCACCATACTAATGAATGGAGGTGAATGGAAAAACGTAGAATAATAATAAACTGTCGATGAACAATTAGTATGCTTTCCCGCAAGCATACTAAATAATAAACTGTCGGACAACAATTAGTATGCTTGCTGGGGCAGGCAGAGACCTTTGGCAAGCATACTGAATAATACTATAGGACTATTTCATACATGGAAGACACAATCATCTGCTGTTATGAAGACATCTCTGTCATCTGGGAACTGTCCATTTGTTACCAGCACAGTTGACGGGAATAAAAAATCTTATTATCTGCATTTGCCAGAAATGCCTGCCAATCTGGTAACAAATGGACAGTTCACAGATTTTGGACTACACTACAAAAGATGCCGTTGCCAAAGATGTATTCCAACTAGAGGTGAAGTGCAGCTGTACTAGTACTTGTACAAATAGTCCTGCCAGATCTTGGTGCAAGTGCATGAAGGCAGAGTTAAAGTGCACACATCTGTGCAAGTGCACATGCAATTTCTAAGACTGACCACTGACTGTTATTGTATCTGTTCTCTGTCATAGTTATTGTAGAGTGGAGTATTGGGAAAAATGTTAGCCATATGTCTTCTGTTTGTTTTTGAATGCCGGAAAAACTGTTGTTCCTCATAGTATATCATCATCATCATTATCCTTATTATTATTATTATTATCATTATGATTATGATTATTATTATTATTATTATTATTATTATTGATTTACTTTCTTTTAGATATAAAGTTTTTTGTGAATAAAATGATGGCTTGATTGAAAAAAAGCTGTTACTCATGATCCTAAATTCATAAACTCAAAGTTGCAAGTTGGGTGCTAAGTATGACATAGGCTTTATGCAGTCATATTTGTGTATAGGTATCCTAAGTATCTGTGTGCTTCAGGGATATTCTGAACAAATCAACTTAAGTGATAACCCAGGCTTTATTTACAATAGCTTGTAACAATAAATGATGTTTCATTGCAACTTTGAGGGCATTTCCACCCTTTATCTTAAAAAAGCCAGGATTTTGCTGCCCATTGGCTAAAAGTGTGTTTATTACATAGTGTGTCTTTAATATGGTAACCGAATACTTAGCTCACTGGTTTCACCTCTTCATGCTGAATCCATACATATATCATATGTTAAATTTGGTTTAAATAATCAAAAGTTATAGCAGTTTATATATTTTAGAGCGCCCCCCGCAGGCCATTTTGTTACCTGTGTGTTTGACACTCGAACTCAAATTGTTTTATAGGCCCTAAACTTCAATTTGGAAGTGAAAACCAAACTTTAACACCAATTTGAAATGACTGAGCCTAATACGACCGCACTATAAAGGGCCATTTGAAACAAGACATTACTTGCTTTTCTACATGGAGAGAAGACATTAGCGTGTGACCAAAGCAACCCTGAGCAGTGGAAAACTGTGCCTCCAAATGTAACAGAATGTCATTTATGTAAAACAACACAATAAAATAATTATGTAAAACACAATGATCTGATAAACACTACTTCTGCTACTTCTCTTTTCAAAATACTGAAAAGAAGACGATATCAGTAGCAATAGTTATAGTCTTGTACTCGTTGTAGTAACATCAAGTAGTAACATCGTAGTAGCAACAAAGACAACGGATTATAAACGAGTCATCTAGTCACTACACTCGACTACTGTTCCATGCATGTCTACAGTATATGAAGTGAAAGCCCAATTGGGAAACTCCAACTCCCGTTGTCATTGTGACACTGCACACAACAAAATTACATTCATGCCTCACCCGTGCAAGGGGGCAGCCCTCAATGGCGCCCCATGGGAGCAGTGTGGCGGGACGGTACCATTGCTCAGGGTACCTCAGTCATGGAGGAGGATGGGGGAGAGCACTGGTTAAATACTCCCCCCACCAACCTGGTGGGTCGGGAGTCGAACCGGCAACCTTTGGGCTACAAGTCTGATGCCCTAACCGCTTACCCATGACTGCCCTTATGTTCCATCTATCTGTGCTTCCCCAGTCCATCAGCGTGCTGGCGGTGTCTCCTGAGGGCACAGCCCGGTTCTGGCCCAGTCTGGTGCACGAGGGCACCTACACGGAGACCAGCGTGGACTTTGGGGAGAACCTCTGCAACTTTGTCGGAGCAGTGAAGGTGAGTGAGCCATGAGGACTGATTTCATATATACGTTTCTTCTTCCTCTGCTTATGACACGTTTTCCCTGCAACTTTGGGAAAACCTCTGCAAGTTTATCGAAGCAGTGAAGGTGAGTGATCCATAATCATGTTATAATTGGAAGTTTCTTCTTAATGTAGTTTCTCTATTCAACAACTTCACCACAAGATGGTGGTAGTTTTCAGAGTAAGTCCTGTACAACGTGCTGAAAGAACTTCTCTGCAGTGCCTGCCTGCTAAAAACGGGTCAGATCGGACAGTATGCTTGGCTGCTTTATGGCCTGAGTAGTGCTATTGGGTTTTTTTTCTCCGATATTCCAAGCTCACGCACGGGGACCACATTGACTAGAAGGGTGGGTTCACCAATCACCCTCTATGCGGTCTGCCAGTACAGTCATATAAAGACGTCCATCATCTGTTAACGATGCATTATCTGCAAGCGGTCTGAAACTGATCCCACTATGCTCCCATTCTCATGATTACCTGCCGTGATGTGCTGTATTTTGCTGTGCCTGAGTATAGTGTCTTATCGTCACCTTTTCCCCCCATGGTCTCCTTCCAGGCAAACGGCTGCATTGTAATTTCTGGCATGTAATTATTTCAAATTATGTGCCGAGTACTAAAACCCCTGAATACACATCGCTCCACCGGTGAAACGATGCTGAAAAAAATTTGAAAAAACTTAACTACCATATTAGTACACCACTATGACTGTGTACACAGGGCCTTTAGTAATATATTACAACTTAGTCATTGCCATTCTGGTAACAGCTAATTTATAACATGGGCGGTGTCTTACTGTCTTAAAGTACCATTAACCCCTTTTCATGCATTTTCACTCCCTCTCCTGCTCTTCTCTCCATGGTGCTCTTCCAGGGCAACAGCTACATCGTGTCCTCCTACAAGGGTCAGATGGTGCGGGTGGCAGCGGATGCTTCCGGAAAGCCTCAGCAGCGGGTCCTGCTGCAGGGCCAGAGCATGCTGTCTGGCATCGGACGCCGCGTCTCCAGCCTCTTCGGCAGACTCGCCCCGCCCACAGACATCACCGTCAGTGTCTCTCTCACACACACACACACACACACACACACACACACACACACACACACACACACACACACACACACACTATACACATCACCATGAGTAGATGCATTGAGTTATCCATCATGTTGGCTAATTGAAGAATGGATTTTTTGTCCTTTTAGTCGTCCCTTTGTTTATTTGAAGCTGTATAAATAATTCCAGTACAATACTGGGCATACTGCCCGACAAAGCCACTGCTTGCTTACCATCTTTGAATTGAGACTGGAATGTTTATTGTCCAGTTTGTCCAGTCTCTGCCTTCGTGTTTTTAACTTCATGGCTCTCTATGGCAGCATAGAAAGACATTTTTGGCAATGGGTGTGCACATCTACTGGGGGGGATTCAAACAGTATTTATGTAAGTATATAACAGAAAGTTATCACAAAGCTGTGTGGTGATTACTGTTTGTTTCCTCCATTGTCCACAGGTGCACAGTGTGCTGTGGGTGGCTGAGACGGGCAGCTTGTACACGCTGACCTCCGGGGGCCTGAACAAGTGGGAGGTGGACGAGGCCGGCGAGCAGCAGGTGCTCAGCTGGAGTGGCATCAACAGCCTGGCGGAGGGCGTCTCCGATGCCATCTGGGTAGGTGGATGCTACCACCAACAGGGGCTACACGTTGGCACCTGACAACTGGCCAAATGTGGCAATGCATACCGTAATAACATTAAGGCATTATGTAATAATAACGCAATAAATTGTTATTATTAAATGGTTATTATTTTTAACATGCATTGTTACACAGGTAGAAACTGAAATGTTAGAAACCGCTGGGATGTGTGACAATGGCAGCATGCAACAATCAAATCAATTTCAGCTTTCAAATTTGCAACTGCCGGTCGGCTAATAAAGTGCAATATTGGTTTTCTTTTTAGGGATCTGAAGCCAACTATGATGAGATAAAAGCAGGTGTGAATGTGGCCTACCTGGACATGCAACTGAGCCAGTAAGATAACCGTCCTTCTGTAATCTCTTCTACATTTTACATTCATTACATTATATCACACTTGGGAATTATTCAAATTCATGATGCAGAACAGAGAATAGAGATGAAGCCACAGGTGAACGATGAGATTACAAAATGATAGTGTAGCAAAGTGTACACTTGAGTGGAGTTCCTTTATTTATTCCAAAAGATAAATGTGTGGGGATCGGCTGGATATGTATATTAAATAACTTTGGTTCTCACAGGAATAAAAAAAAAACATTTTATAAACAATTGCCTCTATTAAGCATTACATGTATTACAGATATTTCTAAAGAATACTTTCAAAATTGCTCAACAGAAATGTCAGGAAACCATTTAGTTTCCTTTATTGGCTGTTTGGGACTTGAATCAGTGATTTGTGGTGTGCTGCGTTGAGGGTGTGGTGGTGTTTGCTGCAGCCTGTTGGTCATTTGGGTCTTCCTCTAATTCAGGGATGTCAAACTCTGTCCCAGTCATTTTATTTCGCCTGTGAGAACATTTGACATGCATTATAGATTGAGTTCGACCTGCAACTTAGTCCTTAATTTTGATTTTGGCCCTCTCTGAATTTGAGTTTGACACCCCTGCTCTAATTGGTTTGTGTTGTGCTGCTTCGAGGGGTGGTGGTGTTGGCTGCAGCGTCTTGGGTGTTTTAGGTCTTCCTCTAATTGGTTTGTGTTGAACCATAGGGAGGGTGTGGTGGTGTTGGCTGCAGCCTGGCACCCGGCAGACACCCCCTGCCTGGTCTACTACTGCCTGGTCACGGTGCCTGACCGCAACCCGCTCACCGGCGATGAGATCTCTGTGGAGGTCACCAAACACAACCCAGCCTTTCAGGTACCAATGCCTTTTAAAGCCTTGTGTTGTAATCTTTTTTTTATTATGTAAGGTAGAGTACTCTGCATAAGTTATAAATAGCAATTTACCGAGCACCCTTAGTCGAAGGTTCTTTTCGAGGAGTAAAGATAATATAACTATGACCAGTAGGTAAAGTTTCAAAGTATTGCCGGCATTTATTCATGTAAAAAACAACACTCAAGTGAGAACTCTTTTCTCTGTAGGCCTATAGACTCCTTAGATTGTCCTTGGTATTGTCCTTTTCATCAAGGAGGAAGAATAAATAGAAAAAATAGAAGAAATAAGAAAGTAGAAAAGAAAACCTCAGAGCTCTGGCTTAAAGAAATAAAATAAAATAATTAAATAAATAAATAAATAATATCAACGTCCAAAAGTGTCAATCTACCCGGGTAGTATGTTTTTTTTGTGTGTCCCACGTGCGGGTGTGTGCAATGGATCTCCTTATCTCTGGAGCCTGGATGGAGAACGAGACGCGGCTGTAGGAGACAAGTGGCCAGACGCTCCTCAGTCACTGCTGCTGGCCGCGCGTGCACCCAGGGAAGTTCGGCGATAGTTCGTTGGGAATCAAGCTCTTAAAAAAAACCAACCTGCATAGCAGGGTAACAATACTGTCAATACTCTTCTTATTCACTCTTGTCCTTTCTGAAACGTAATAGTCCATTCAGTCCATAAACTGCACAAAATGAAACCCAGTCGCTAGCTTAGTAGCTCAACATTCTAAACAGTATTCACGAGCATAGGCAGTTGGTTCATCAGTTCAGTTCAACTCCAGTTGGTTTTTTAGCTTGTAGTCAAAATACATTACAGTTTCTCAAAATAAGCTTACACAACAATATCATACAACTATATTCATGTAACACATCTTCACAAGATGTGTCTTATGCTCAGATCATATTTTGTCACCAAATGCCGTGAATCAAAACAAAGACAGCTGATATCGCGACTAGCGCGGGAGGACATGAAAATAAAAACTCACCGGAGGAAAGGACAGAAAAATTACAGTATTAACACTGTCCGGGTCTTCTTTCAAACGAATCTGGCTTGTCAAAGGTATCACAACTTAAACAAAATAAAATTCTTAAACTGTTTCACGAAAATAAAGTAAATAATTTAACTTGTAATGTTCTTTCTCTCTCTACTGTTCTTCAATGCGATCTTTTCCTTTCATTGGTATCTTGTTCTGTGTCCATAGCAACCAGTGCTCTTCATCTACATATCTCCCTTCCTAACAGTGTCTCTACTGCCACCTAGTGGACGGGAAATGAAATTACAAGCACATAGACAAACACATAGGAAATACGATGATAATTGTAACCGTAATACTTCACTGGGTTACATCCTCCCCTCCTTAATCTGCATGCATCCTTGCATGTTCTACACTACACTGGAAGTGTATCCTACACTATATCAGTGGGTAAGGGGGTCAAGTTGTATATGTAAGGGGCATCAACTAGGGTCTGGGAGAAAGCTTGGTCTAAACCAGCTAAGATGGAATGCATTACAGTGAGTAGGGGGTTCCCTCGAGTGGGGTATGTAAGTCTTTGGGGGACTGCTCGCTCTCGAGCCGATCTTCTCGGTGGCACTTCACTGTCAGGGGCAATTTCAGCATCTTCTACCTCCATCCGTTCCAGCACATCTCCACTGGTCCTCCGAGGTGATTCATCCTCTCGTTCACTTCCAGGGCTATGGAACTCTCTGGGATCTGTTGCAGGAACTTCAGGAACACTTTCAGCTGTCACAGACTCGGATTCGGACAGATTGGGGGACAGACTTGCTTCATCATCGGTAGGCTCAAATGCTGGAGCTTCGGGATCAAGGACAGACTTTTCAGAACTCACACTTGGATTCTCAGGGCTTGGTTCAACTCTCAGCCGACTGTCACGAGTGGCTGACTGGTCAGTTTCAGGTCTTTCAACTTCTGGAATCGGTCTTTCCTGTTCAGCTTGAGCATTTCTTGACTCCCCTGAGAGTTGATCATAGAGGGTATAATACTCCTCTTCTTTGTCGTTGGACTCTTCTTCAGCCGCAGGCTGATCGGGATCAGGAGCAGGTAAGTTGTCAGGTCTCTGTTGGGGCTTATTCTGCTCAGGTTGTTCATTGTTGACAGTTGATGGGAGGAAGCCACATGGCAGAAGTAAATCTCTGTGTAGAACTCTTTCAGGGCCATTTGTGTGCTCAGGGACTACGACGTAGACAGGGGAGTCTTGGATCTGCTTGATAACCTTGTAAATCGTTTCACTCCATCTATCTGCAATCTTGTGCTTCCCTCTGATGCCAACATTGCGCACAAGAACTCTGTCTCCAGGTAACAGTGTGGACTCTCTCACCTTGCTGTCAAATCTGCGTTTGTTTTGCAGAGCAGTTTTCAGGCTGTTCTCAGTGGCAAGTCTGTAGCTCTCTGTTAGGCTCTCTGTCAGATTCTTGACATACTCTGAGTGGGAGATTTTACTGGGACTTTCTGGGGTAAGTCCAAATGCAATGTCAAGTGGGAGTCTTGGCTGTCGGCCAAACATCAGCTGGTAAGGAGAGTAGCCTGTGGTGTCATTCTTAGTGCAGTTATATGCATGTACAAGGGGTTGTACGAAGTCCCTCCACTTAACCTTGTCTCCTTCTTCCAGCGTCCCCAACATCTCTAACAGCGTCCTGTTAAAACGTTCAACAGGATTCCCCCGGGGATGGTAAGGGGTCGTCCTTGTCTTTTTGATGCTGAGCAATGCACAGAGGTCTTTGATCAGGGCTGATTCAAAGTCACGTCCTTGGTCGCTATGCAACCGTTCAGGGAATCCGTAATGGATGAGAAAGTTGTTCCAGAGAGCTTTAGCCACAGTCTTTGCCTTTTGGTCAGCTGTAGGGACTGCCACTGCGTACTTGGTGAAATGGTCTGTTATCACGAGGATGTTCTTTGTGCCTCTTCCGTCTGGTTCTAACGACAGGTAGTCCATGCACACCAACTCTAAGGGACGACTGGTCTTGATGTTCACCAGGGGAGCGCTTCTCTCAGCATGCGCCTTCCTTCGGATGCATCGCTCACATGTTCGGATCTTCTCACTCACATCAACATACATACGGGGCCAATAGAACCTGGCACGGACTAAGTCCAGTGTTCTTTCAGTGCCCATATGTCCGACAGCATCATGGAGGTTTTCCAGGGCAGCTTTTCTGTACTTGACTGGGAGGACAAGTTGAAGAGAAGGTTCACCCTGGTTCACTCGTCTTCTATACAGGACGTCACTTGAAAAGACGAACTGGTCCATTGCCCTCAGCATCAACTGGACTTCTCTGTCTTCACGGCACTTTGCTCTGTAGGAGAGTCGCTTCCCTTCCTTCACGATGTCGATGACTCTACGGATGACTGGATCTTGTCTTTGCTCGCGGGCCCAATCTTCAAGAGACATCCGTGGCAACGAACAGGATCCAGGTACATCGGTCTGAGAGAATGCTTCTGGGATAACGGAAACTTCCATCGCCAAACACTCAACTGGCACAGGTGGATGTTCATAGTCTGGCCCCTTGTCTGATGCTGAAGAGTGCTGGTGCCTCTGACAAACTGCCTTCACAGCCTCAGATGGGAAGTCAGGTTCTTTGTTTTCCTGGAGGAACTGTGCAAGGAAACGCTGGATACGGTTCTCCTCATCATCTGAAGTGGGATCAGGCTCGCAGTGGTCGTTTGGATGACGTCGCCTTGACAAGCCATCTCCGTCTTGGTTTTTCTTCCCAGCTCTGTACTGGATGTTGAAGTCAAAGCTGGAGAGGGCTGCTACCCAGCGATGGCCTGCAGCGTCAAGCTTGGCAGATGTCAAAACATACGTCAGTGGGTTGTTGTCTGTGATGACGGTGAACTTCGCCCCATACAGATAGTCAGAGAACTTTTCTGTGACAGCCCACTTTAAAGAGAGGAATTCAAGTTTGTGTGCAGGATATCTTTGCTCACAACGATTCAGCCCTCTGCTCGCATAAGCGATCACTCTCAATTTGCCATCTTGCTCTTGGTATAATGCGGCACCAAGTCCATGAGTGCTGGCATCAGTGTGAACTACATAGGGCTTTTTCATGTCTGCAAAGGCAAGGATTGGGGCTGAGGTGAGTTTCTGAATGAGAGTGTTAAATGCATCCTCACAGACTGGTGTCCATTTCTCATTGAAGGGCTTTTTGTAGTCAGCACTCGAGGGTCGATGAGAGCTGCTGTGGGGGGAGGTCACCTTCCTCTTTGGTGGTAAGTACCCAGCTGTCAAGTCATTCAGAGGTCTTGCGATTTTGGAGTAGTCTTTTATGAATCTTCGGTAATACCCGGCGAATCCAAGGAATGATTTTAGCTCTTTGATGTTGTTAGGCCGGGGCCACGTTGTCAGGGCAGCAGTCTTTTGGGGGTCAGTTTCTACTCCGTTTGCAGACACAACATGTCCAAGGTACTTCACAGATGTTCTGAATAATTGACATTTCTCTGGCGACAGTTTTAGGCCAAATTCCCTCACCCTCTGAAGAGCTCTCAGTAGACGGTCTTCATGCTCCTCAAGCGTGTCAGAGAACACAATGATGTCGTCGAGAAAGACCAAGACTTCTCTCAGGTTCATTCCGCCCATGCACTTCTCCATAACTCTCTGAAATGTACTGGGGGCATTGGTGACTCCTTGAGGCATGCGGTTGAATTCCCAGAAGCCCATTGGTGTCACAAACGCCGTCTTACACTTGTCGTCCTCATCCATTTCAACTTGATAGTAGCCAGACTTGAGGTCCACGACGGAGAACCACTTCGACCCGGTGAGGACTGAGAAGGCTTCTTCAATGTTGGGTAAAGCGTATGCGTCTTTGATGGTTTGCCTGTTCAACTTTCGGTAGTCTATGCACAATCTGATGTCACCATTCTTCTTCTTAACCACAACGATTGGAGAGGCAAAGGGGCTCTCTGACTCTCGTATTACACCAACATCTTGAAGTTCCTTCAGGTGTCTCCGAACAGCCTCATAGTCGGAAGGATGGATTGGTCTGGGTCTTTGTTTGAATGGGGTTGGATCTGACAAGCGTATCTTGTGTTTGATTTCTGTGGTATGGCCAAAGTCGAGGTCGTTGAGTGCAAAGACATCTGACACTGAATTAAGTTTCTTTGTAATTCTTTCCTTCCATTCCGCAGACAGAGGAGAGTCACCGAAGTCGAAGGTGAGCTTGCCACCATCAGACACATGCATGGTGTTACAGGTTGCAGAGGACGGGCCGGGACATGGGGGCTCACTCTGGGTTACTTTGTTGCTCTGTGCAGGTAGGCATGACACAGCCGTGGGGAATGAGAGCTTTGCTATGTCCTGGCCTCTAGGAAGTCTGATGTCATGTGCGGTCTCGTTCTTAACTAGGACTGGCAACTTAAAAGAGGGGACTGAGGGACTTGTCATGATATAGCTACAGAACAGGAGGCCGGCAGGTAGGCTGGACTGAGGGGGGTCAACTAAGAGAGTGGCGTTCGTTGACACAGGGACATGTCTGGCGTATCCATTCAAAGCTATCCTTTCTCCTGCAGGAATGATGACACACTTTTTGCTCTGTAACTTCACAGTGCCCACTCTTCCATTCTGCTGGTTCATCTTGAATCTGTTGTACAGGGTCTTTACAAGTGGGGAGGAATTGCTGCTATCGTGTCTGTGTTTCTCATTCTGGGTGGGTGCACAATTTTCGTAGAGGGGGTCCAGAGCGTTTGTGCCAATTAACAAGGGGACATGCAAGTTGGTTCTGTGGTCAGGCACTACAAGTGCAAGGGTGTGGATCGTCACATGTTTCCCCATGATGTTCTCTGGGAAATCAATGCTGACCTGGATGTAACCAGAGTAGGGCACTTCTTGACCACCAGCCCCTTCTATGTCTAGCAAATCTTGGATGGAGTAAATGGGCAGGTGTGGGAGGTGTGTCTTGTGGAAGGACTGGGAAACTGTGGTGACCTGGGAACCTGAATCTAGCAGACTATCACACTGAACACCCTCGATGACAACAGCAGAGGTACACTTTGGGCCTATTAAGCCTACTGGAAGAGCACCTCCCAGTGGCTGGCTTGGGGAATGGCTTTCACATGAAGCAGTTTCTCTTGTTGGGGTTTCTGGGGGACGTTTTCGTTCGTGTGAGGGTGCAGTGAGTCCCTCTACTGCAACCCTGTCCAGTTTAAATGCCCGTTCTGAGTCTGCCATTGATCTTGTTTGGTCTTCAGTTCTCTGTATTTCTGGTCTACCAGTGGTTTGTTGGGGGGATTTTCACATTGTCTTGCTAAGTGTCCGTCATTGCCACACTTGAAACAGAACCACGGCTTTGGCATGGGCTTTGGAAGTGTCTGATGGGATTGTACTGCAGCTATGGCACTAGCCGGAAAGGTTCCAGTGTCTGTAGTCTGGGGATTTTGCATGGCATGTCTTTGCTGTCGTTGCTCTCTTTTACTTGTGAGCTGCACTTTTAGTTCAGCTACCTGCTTGCGTAAAGCCTCGGTTTCGTGAATGTATGTTTGAAGAACATTGGGGCTCGGGTCATGACAGAAAGATGCTTCTTCCACTAGCTGCACATTCATGGACCTGGTCTTTGTGCTGCCTAGATGGCGGTGCATCCGATCTTGCTTGGCCGCTCTGTGGTCTTCCTCCGTCCTCACTTGAAGCAGGAAATCAGAAAAATCTGGGGGCGTGTCTGTTCTCAGGCTTAACTGCAGGGACAGAATGAGAGACTGGTCCCAGCATCCACGTTGGAACTGCCGCAGGATCTGGTTGTTGGCGTCAGCTTTGGCAATACCACCCCTCTTTATGGCTGAGGTGATCAACACCTGAAGTCGCTGCAGGTACTCTGAGGCTCTCTCTCCTGCGTTCTGATGTGTGCTGAGAAATCTTGCAAAAATCTCTTGCCCGTCTTCCACCAGTCCATAAGCCGACTCAAGGAGCTTCACATACTCAGAGGGGGCTGAATGTGGGCCTAGCTGTCTTACTAGATCGGAGGCTGGGGGGAGAAGGCTTTCTAGGATTTGACGTCGCTGTACGTCAAGAGGGGTTTTGTCTTGAATCATCAGTTCTACGTGGAGAGACCATGTCTGGAAATCTGCTTCGTTAGCAGGCTTGGGAAGTTTGCCTGAGAAGGGACGAAGGCGTTTGAATCCTTGGCTTGAAGCATCAACTTTGTCGTTTTTAATCACATGCTCTACTATTATCTTCTGCACATCTGGTGGGTTGACAATGTCTTCACTGAATACTCTTTGGGGGGATTGGAATGAACGCCCTGTAGTGTATCTACTTTTAGGGGTGTGTTCAGGGGAATAAAACTGAGGTGGGTATGCACTAGTGTGTTTCCTACGAACTAGGGGAATGCTATGGTCATCAGAGTCAGCTTCGCTATCAGAGGAAATGTCGCTAATTAAGTGTAGCAGTTCGGCCTTGGGGGGTTTCTGGGGAGTGGGGGTCATTCTCTGGGGAGTGGGTGTCATTCTCTGAGGAGTGGGGGTCATTCTCTGAGGAGTAGGTGACATTCTCTGAGGAGTGGGGGTCATTCTCTGAGGAGTGGGGGTCATTCTCTGCTGAGTGGGAGTCATTCTATAAGCCTTACCTACACGCCACAATATCTCAGGGTATCTAGGACTGGGAAAGTATTCAACTACTTCAAATAGGTTAGCTGATTCCTCTGCTTCGAACTCCACAAGGGCTTTAACGCCATTTACTTGTCCTGTCTGTCTAACACGTAGTACCCTTTCTACAGTTCCATAAGTGGAACAAAATTCAGTAATCTGCTCATCAGTGTCATGCAGTGTAATACCTTCAATATACACAGCATTTCTTAAATTAACACCATAGGCATTCTCAGAATCCATAGTCACCCAAAATGTGTAAATTCAATTCACTGTTAAACTTCAAAACATTAAACATAGAGAAAAAATAGCATCTATCTCTCAAGTCAACCGGCAATAAAAAGTCAAAAATAAAATTATCCAACTCCTGGGAGCAGGCTCGCCAAATTATGTAAGGTAGAGTACTCTGCATAAGTTATAAATAGCAATTTACCGAGCACCCTTAGTCGAAGGTTCTTTTCGAGGAGTAAGGATAATATAACTATGACCAGTAGGTAAAGTTTCAAAGTATTGCCGGCATTTATTCATGTAAAAACAACACTCAAGTGAGAACTCTTTTCTCTGTATAGACTCCTTAGATTGTCCTTGGTATTGTCCTTTTCATCAAGGAGGAAGAATAAATAGAAAAAATAGAAGAAATAAGAAAGTAGAAAAGAAAACCTCAGAGCTCTGGCTTAAAGAAATAAAATAAAATAATTAAATAAATAAATAAATAATATCAACGTCCAAAAGTGTCAATCTACCCGGGTAGTATGTTTTTTTTTGTGTGTCCCACGTGCGGGTGTGTGCAATGGATCTCCTTATCTCTGGAGCCTGGATGGAGAACGAGACGCGGCTGTAGGAGACAAGTGGCCAGACGCTCCTCAGTCACTGCTGCTGGCCGCGCGTGCACCCAGGGAAGTTCGGCGATAGTTCGTTGGGAATCAAGCTCTTAAAAAAAACCAACCTGCATAGCAGGGTAACAATACTGTCAATACTCTTCTTATTCACTCTTGTCCTTTCTGAAACGTAATAGTCCATTCAGTCCATAAACTGCACAAAATGAAACCCAGTCGCTAGCTTAGTAGCTCAACATTCTAAACAGTATTCACGAGCATAGGCAGTTGGTTCATCAGTTCAGTTCAACTCCAGTTGGTTTTTTAGCTTGTAGTCAAAATACATTACAGTTTCTCAAAATAAGCTTACACAACAATATCATACAACTATATTCATGTAACACATCTTCACAAGATGTGTCTTATGCTCAGATCATATTTTGTCACCAAATGCCGTGAATCAAAACAAAGACAGCTGATATCGCGACTAGCGCGGGAGGACATGAAAATAAAAACTCACCGGAGGAAAGGACAGAAAAATTACAGTATTAACACTGTCCGGGACTTCTTTCAAACGAATCTGGCTTGTCAAAGGTATCACAACTTAAACAAAATAAAATTCTTAAACTGTTTCACGAAAATAAAGTAAATAATTTAACTTGTAATGTTCTTTCTCTCTCTACTGTTCTTCAATGCGATCTTTTCCTTTCATTGGTATCTTGTTCTGTGTCCATAGCAACCAGTGCTCTTCATCTACATATCTCCCTTCCTAACAGTGTCTCTACTGCCACCTAGTGCACGGGAATTGAAATGACAAGCATATAGACAAACACATAGGAAATACGATGATAAATGTAACCGTAATATTTCAGTGGGTTACACTTATATAGACATTGGCGATGTTTTAGCAACATTTGAGCAAGTCAGCAAGGTTTCAAAACTGCGCAGAGTTTGCAGGAAAGCAATCGTTCATCCACACAAACAAAATCATGCCTTTATTGATGACATTGCGTAGCCTCTTACTGAACTTTTTGCTGAAAATATTCAACTACATCATAACAACATTGTTATGACCGTAATGAGAGCCTTTAGTAACAGATTAATTCATAGCCATTACAGTTTTGGTGACAGTAAGGATATAACGTGGGCTCTGCGTTAAGGGCTTAATGACATTGCTTGGTGTGTGGGTTGCAGAGTGAGGAGGAGATGCACACCACCCACCTGGTGATCCCCAGGGCCTGCAGAGGGGCTGCCTACCTGTACAACCAAGAGCTGGTCTTCACCTGCTCCATGACCCGGGGACGAGGGGCCCTGCCAGAGGAGAGGATCGCCTTCACTGACCCAGGTGAGCAGTGGCAGACGGGACATATGTTACGGAGGCCAACTAGTAGAGTTCGGCGTGGATCGTTAGTAAACCTCCCTCCCGAAGCCTCAATACAGTACGGTAGTGTTGGGCTATTGGACCGGCCCTTTAGCTCAGCGCGCTCGTACTGTGACTCCCATTGCCAAACCGATGTAGTTGACGAGATGGCAGGTTCGCGGCCCGAGGGGGACAAACTGTGCAGGAACACCTCCGTCACACATAAAGTGTACCCTAATGATGAGTACACCCCTTTTGAAAAGAACGATTTTGAACAATGTTTCAATAAACATACCAGTTATTTCCAAAATATGCATAGGGCAGCACCATAATTTAGCAAAAATGGAAAAAAAATTTGTAATTTAAGTTATATAATTAAACATAGTTGTCCATGATTTTTTTGGAAATCTTGGAAACTTGTGTTTGTTGATTTTTTTTTTTTAAATGTTACTTTTCAAAATGGGAGCACTCGTTATTGGTGTGCACTGTAGGTCTGTTACTTTAATGTAAACTGAAAATGTGTCTTGGGCTGGGAAAGTATTGAATGGAGTTGATTTGAGTTGAATGTCAGCATTTATACTGTATATCTCTGGACAACGTTCAAACCTGGAAAAAGTTAAACACAACACATGGAGAATTCAGATTAACTCTGAACAGTTTGTGGTTCATTTTTTGCTGTTGGTTTGTCACCATATTTTACAGTCAAGTACACAAAGTTATTGGTTTGACCTCAGAAAAAAATGACGACATTGACTTTTTCTCTGACATTGTAAACATACAAATACATTTCAATTAGACATGAGGGTATTTGAATAAAGTATAAAGAAATCCCGCACACTCACTGTCCATTCCACTAGCAAACTTTAATACAACGTTTCGGTCATCCGTTGGATTAAAGTTTGTCGGTGGAATGGACAGTGTGCAGGAATTCTTTACACTTGAATGACAACCCCACTGGGATAATACCCACCTGCCCAACTACAGAGGTGTGCAAAAGCGTCTTTGTTGAATGGTATTTGAATAAAGACCATGTGAGTGCCTACACATTCTCAGAAGCGTCACCGCTGTTTTGTCCCTCCCAGGTGACCGCCTGCGAGGCGGAGGGGTGTGTGCCAACCTGCCGGTGTTTTTCACCCAGAACAGCGGCCTGGTTGCCGTGGTACCCAGGGAGAGCGCGTCCATGCTGCCTGAGATGATGGAGGACTCTCTCTGCTCCTCTGTGGCAGGACCCGGAACAGAGGTAACCAGGAGAGGGGCAGCACTACACTTGTGTTTCTCAACCGGGGTGGTACAACCCCCCAGAGGGCGTTGGGGAGCTCTAGGGGGGCGTTGAAAAGGATACAGCAGAGAGGGGCCGGTGCTTAGCTGCCATTGGGGAGCAGTGCGGCGGGACACAACCATACTCAGGGTACCTCAGTCATGGAGGAGGATGGAGGAGAGCACTGGTTAATTACTCCCCCCACAATCCTGGCAGTTAGGGAGTCAAACCGGCAACTTTTAGTGCTACAAGTTCAACACCCTAACCGCTTACCTTTGACTGTCCACATGGTTGGAAGTAAATGCTTTAGATATTGATCAAATGAAGCATTTCCTTGCATAATAATTGTATAATAATTGCCTGTTGTGTTAATGTCTATAGCCTGCCGCCATGGAAGTGCCCAAGATGGACGAAGTAGCACAAGAAGACAAGATCAAACTATTGAAATCAGCTTTCCTGCAGTTCTGTCGGTAGGTGCCTGTTTTTGCAAGCAAACAAAAACAAACAACTAACCAATATGGTGTCGTTTGGCTGATGGCCTGAACAACTCCTTCAGACTTTCTGGATCAATGTCATTTTAAACCTTTGACTGTTAATCAAAACTTTTTTTACCATTGACGACAACATAAATCACGACTTTCAATTCCCATCCACAACATTTTTTTTTACCGTTGACTTCAGCAATAACAAGAAGTACCTTTTACCATTGACATTACCCTGAAACATCTTACCATTGACTCATCAATAACCATTGATTACATGTGCTCTGCTGCTTCTACTCTGCTACTTCCTGGTTCTCTCAGGGTCCCCACGGGTCATGGAATTTCTGGAATATCATGGAATTTCTGGAATATCATGGAATTTCATAAAAGTTTTTCCAGTCAATGAAGTTATGGAATTTTACCATTTGGCATGGACAGTCATGGCATATTATGGAATTTTCTTCACCGTTGTGTAGAAGCAAAAACTTTTTTGTTTGGTGTATAACATTGTTTCTTACTGGTTGTACAACAATGCTTCGCCAGAAACGGCTTGGTTTCACGCTTTAATGTGCAACATTCTAGAATGCAATGAGCCCACTGAAGTCTGGCGGTGGCTGTGCGTCGGCTCTAGGGGTGAAGATAATATTCCGTTTTTACACTTTCAAAACTTTTTAACGTCATTTTTTTTGGAATGGAAGTGGCCATGGAAATTCTGTTTTAGGTCGGGAAAGTCATGGAAAATCATGAAATTTTATATCTGAATTAGAGTGGGAACCCTGGATTGGTGATGCCCTCTGTTTTTCCTGTTTCTCTCCTGTTAGACACGACTTGGTGGGTGCCCAGGCGGTGGTGGACGAGCTGTTTCCCAGCGAGCTGGACGGAGGAGAGGGGGCGGAGCTGGACGAGGTGGTGGCCCAGATCAGCTGCGACCTGGTGGACGACTTTCCCGCCTCCGACCCCCGATGGGCAGAGTCTGTGCCAGACGGTGAGTTGCTACACCTCATTATTAGGGCTGTAACGATACACTCAGCTCACGATTTGGTTCATATCACATCGGTTCATATTCATATTTTTGTCCTATGTTTCGATACACCCCACAAATCTTCCAAATGTATCTTTTTAAATTATTTAACTTGCTTTCATCACATTTGCCAACACTGGACTGAAGGCTTACTAGAACTAGAAAGAGCGTATCACAATGTTTTCTTCTTGCACCGTGATAAAGTCGATTTCTCGGACAAAGAACGATTTCTCGGTTCAATACAATATTGTTACAGCCATAGCCATTATCCTGACTCCCGTCCTCGACCTGTACTCGCCCTTTGCTGATGCCCCGCCTCCATAGAGAATGCAAAAATGTTGCCCCGCTGTCACAATCTTCTTTTTCTTTGTAAAGACAGCTCATTGGGGGGAGTACATTGATTGTGTGTCTTTTCAAGCAATGTATGTGAACCTCTGCTTTCAACTGTATATGGGTCATTGGTATTTTTTAGTAGCCGACGTCAGGGTGCTACAACCACAGCCATCAATTAACCCATTTTAGCCTCAACCCTTTTTGTGAAAGGGTGCCCTCTGCCTATTAAAACCTAAATATCCCAGCCTCCGGAGCACATAAAAACATGAAATAAGTTGCATTTAAAAGCTATCACCCTCATTTTGCATTAGAATGTGTTCATCCAGCTCGAACATACCCTGATTTTTTTATTTTACAAAACCCTAAAATCTCAAAAGCATGAATGCAGCGTATATGTCGCTCCAGGCTAAAATGGGTTAATTCATAATTGGGTTATTAATGTACAAGCAATGAATATGTTTCTTAGATAATCCAGTAAAGCGAAATAAAAACATTTAGTCCGTAGTGACATTATCTGTAGCTGCACCACGCTCTGCCACTAAAAGAAATGTCATATGGCATGGAGGAATGAATGGGGAGACCTCTATGCCAACCAGATTTAATAAACTCGGTGGAAAAAATCATTAGGAGAAGCTTGCAGTAAGATTACAAAGTTGCTTTGTGGTCTTTGAGTCCGTCCCTGATAGTCAAGTCAGTTGGTCGGTAGCAGTGTGAGGAGACTAGCGGGCTTTAAGCCGCAAGAGATGATGAACACGGAGAAAACCCTGTAAGGATGGGCTTACAGTACGATTACAGCGTGCTGCTTGTCATTAAGCAGTCCAGAAGGGTTCAAATGTCGCGGTGATTTCAGCTGATGGTGCAGGAAAGGGCAAATGTGCTGGTGTTTCTTTAAGACCAGGGTGCCACAGGTGGGGATTAGGAAGACAGCGCTACTAATCATGGTTCTTCAACTATCTGTTTTGCACTGTGAGTGAATGCAGTCCTATTGCAGTGAAGATTTGAAAGTAAATGTGATTAGAGGTCTATTACAGTGAGGATTTGAAAGAAAATGTGATTACATTGTAGCTCAGTTTTTGCCAATCTTGCGTATTTGTCATTACACCAGTACCCCCTCACTCATGCTCTATATTTTTTCCTCTATCCCAAGGTGACTATTCTCCTCCTCATTTGTTACTGATTTTGTTTTTTTTCCATGTGCGCCCTCCAGTGTGTTTGCCCATGTACACCTTGCACCTCGTGTACAGTATGTGTACCCCTGCCCTGTTTGGTAATCAGTAATGTAGCTCATGCATTGTGATGGTTGTGTTTTGTCACTAGAGCGCGCTGGTTTCCCTCTGACCTCCCTGATTCTACTGCACCAGCTGGAGGACAAAATGAAGGCTCACGGCTGCCTTATCGACTTCCTCAATCAGGTACTAACCTTCTTATTCTATTCATCAAGGGATTTTTTAAAAAGGGGCACTGTGTGAGATTTTTAGTTGTTTATTTCCAGAATTCATGCTGCCCATTCACTAATGTTACCTTTTTCATGAATACTTACCACCAGCATCAAATTCTAAGTATTCATTATGACTGGAAAAATTGCACTTTTCATACATGAAAAGGGGGATCTTCTCCATGGTCCGCCATTTTGAATTTCCAAAAATAGCCATTTTTAGCTGCAAAAATGACTGTACTTGAACCATACTAGAAAATATTTGTTTATTACTTAGTAAACTTTCATGTAAAGATCAAATTTGTCAATAGGCAGCCCAGTTTCAATGAGCAGCATAGTTGCAGTATATTTTTTGACTATTTCCTGCACAGTGTCCCTTTAAAGAATAATTAGGGGGGTAGTGTGTCTTTGGTCAGATGGTACAAATGCCAATGCTTGACTAAAACTAGATGGGGCTGCACCCATCTCACCTTTTTCACCCTTGACCTGTTGGTATGCCTTTATGGATAAAGGACAAAAGCATATAAGGCCTAGGGGGGGAATTTTTGGTTATGGTTTCCAACTGACACTGTCATTTTTTGTGCAACCCCTTTTTTATTTTATTTTTTTAATGAGTTTTTGGAATCCTAAAGAAAATAGCAATGCTGTGTGGATGGTTTTTCATACAGACGAGACACAACACTTTCCATCATTCTCATAACTCGCCATCTCTCGCTTTCTCCCTGCCTGCCTGTATTAATTTATTTGCTTGCTTGCTTGTTTGTTTGTTTATTAATTAATTTATTTATTTTAAAAGACTTTAACTATCACTGTCAATGGAATCAGTTTAAAAAGGAAGAGAATAGACTGTAGTTGTGATTAAAAATATAAACATTTTATTTTTACCATAAAAAGTTTGTCTGGTGTTGTTTGATAGTTCAGTTCAGGCTCACAGTTCAGTTTGACGAGTTGGATGAATAACCATTTTCTCCTGAGCTGCTGGCAAAGAACCAGGCAAAGATCATGAGCATCATGATGACCACAAGCAGCTGGCTGAGGCTTTTGTTGAAATCAAAGGATCTCTTTTGGAAGGCTAGACATTTTGGGTCAACATTGCTCTTTGCGGCTCTTCTGATTTGGTTCCTCCAGGCTCTGGGTAAAGCTGGGTGGCTCTCCAGGTCTCTCTTGGTTTGTTTTCTTCTCGCGACCACCGTGTTGCATCCTTGAGTTGCCTCTGAGTGCCACTCCAGGTCTTTCTTGGTTTGTTTTTTTGTGACTACCTTGCTGCACACTTTAGTGGCCTCCTCAAAGGTAACAACTCGTTTGGATCGCTCTGGCATCTGGGGAAGCTCTGTCCGAGTAGCAAGGTTTGCAACCGCCTCCATGGCTTTTAGGGTTTTCTCGAGGTCAGTATGATCGATAAGCCTTTTAGGGTCTTTTTTCATCTTCTCCACAACTATCCCTGGGCAGGCCTCACTCTCTGCCTTGGTGGTGTTAGGTGTTGCTGTTGGTTCTTTGGGCCAGTCATCTTGGTAGTGTGGCGCAGACTTTTCCTTGGGACTTTGGTTTCCTTTGGTGGCACAGTCGTCTATGTGTGGTCGAGTCGTGGTCGAGTCGTCTTGGATTTTCTTCATCTTTGGTGGTTTCACAGTTTTCTTAACAAATTTGTTGGCTTTGGGAATACTTGTGATTTTGGGAATGATCAGGAGTTTTAGTTTAGGCATTTTTAGTTTTGGCAAAAGGCGAGAATACCAGGCCCTCTTCTTCTTCCTCCTCTGTTCTTCCCACCTGGCTTTTCCCACCTTCACCCTCCTTCTAATCTCCTGGCGGGTTAGAGCCTTCTGGGGGTTGTCAGGGGTTGCAGTGGTCGTGGTGTTGGGGACGCCGTGGATCTTCTGGGGGATCATGCCCACCTCCACAGTGTCCTCAACGGGGGCTTTGACGCAGCACAGGAACAAACTGAAGAACCAGAGCTTCAATGCACGTGCCCGCTTCCGCTTCTTGCTCTTGGGGCGCTGCTCAGGGCAGTCACCCTCTGCTCCTCGAGCCATAGTGGGCTCTATGCACTCATGAAGTTCATATAGTTCTCAAACATCTAAAGGGAAACAATTGAGAGAGAAGGACGGATGCAAGATTTAGAAAAATGATAGCCATCTAACCTGCACACTATTACACAATAGGCTCAATTGCTTCAGAACTTTTCACAGACACAATTTGATGGAACAAATAGGCTATTCCATCGACAAATAAAATCAGTAAATAAATAAGAAATACAATCCGTGGCCTAGCTATATTATTTATAGCCGTATAGCCCAGTACAGTTAGTATTTAGTAATACACATGGATGGATATTATATAGGCCTATATGAATAAATAAAATAATGTACTCACCGCAGATCAAAACGCAGCTGATTCATAGAAACGCTTTTCAGAAATGATCAATCTTGTATGTTTATCACAGTTGCCATGGATTTCAGAACGTTGATAATCAGCTGCTCTGATGTCATAATACAGGTGTGCAGTACTTGAAAGTTCGGCTGACGTGTACACGTGGTCGTGCATACCTTGTTTGTTTATAGGAATCTGATTGGCTAATGGGGTTGGCAAGTCGATCCGTCACCAGGGCCGAAAACGTCACTTCCGGATCCATTCCGGATCCATTCGTTATCAACTACCATGTAAACACAATGTAATAAAACTCGACAAGAAGCGGATTAAAAATGGTACAGTGCTGTGTCCCGTTGTGTAAGAACAGAAACGACGTCGACAAAGGATTCCCCTTTTACCGTTTTCCTGTCGACGAGAAAGTCAGCAAAAAGTGGCTGAAGTTGATACGGTAAGTTTGATTCAAAATCTTAATGAATGCAGCTTAATGGTAGGTAGCTTACATCAGCTAACTAGCGAGTTGTTAGCTGTGGAAAAGCTGTTACTAGGCAACACTGATCTATTTTTCATCCAAACAGACTAGTATTTTGATTGCAAAATCGTTTAGTGTCTATGCCCATCATGAAAAATGATGAAGTAACCAGTACCAGTCGAAGTTTTTTTTATGATAGTTGGAGGGAGCTTGCTATTGAAGATAGCTCTCACTAAGGAAACAGCTGGCAGATCAGCTGTCCTTACGTGTTGTTAGTTGTGGGAAAGCGGTCAGCTCGGACACTTAATTGAGCAAAACCGATGTATATATTGTTTTAACAGACTAATATTTTATGGTAACGTGGTACAGGCCATGAAAAATGAGAAAGTATCACACTAGTACCGATGTAACAGAGATTCCCTGATTGTCGCTCCCAACGCAGGACGCTCCCCGGTCGGCTCGCTCCCACTAGCCAGACTATAATCCCACCGCCATATAACGGAGCTAGTTATCTTTTTTATGTTAGTTTTTTGTTTCTAACCCTAAATTGCTTGTATGTGACAGTGTATGATAATACGTGAAATATAATCGGGCGGGACTACACGTCCGGGAGTGATAGAAACACCTGGGACTACACGTCCGGGAGCGATCTCAGTTGGGAGTGTCCATCTACCTCCCTGTAAGAGACTATCTGGGCCCCCCTCAACTGGCGATTCCAGATGATATAAACACAGCGACTGGTCTGAATGAATACGCTCCAGTTTAAAAGTGACATTTACTTACGACCAATTACCATTGCTTCTAACATCTGCAGTCGCCAGTTGTTACGGCCCAAGATAGTATTTTACACCGGTCAAAGTTGACTAGAGATGATGGGGGAGTCTGTGATGCAATATACTAATGACAGTTTCTATGTGCGTGTGTCTTTTTCCCCCCAGACGTGACAATTTCACTCCAACTCCTAATACCAGGATCTGCGGGTGGCATTTCCCGAATGGAAAGGCAGCCGGACCCACAAGATTTGCCTGGAACGAGGGAAAGGCTTTTCAGTCCATTGAACAGCCATCCAAACGACTGAAGACACTCCCTGTCACTGAGGAAGAGGAAGACGAGGCAGAGGCAGGTTCATGCCACCTTGAAGTTCAACGATCAACCGAATTGTTGCAAATGGAGAATGCCCAACTGAAAGAAGAAAATTTAAGATTGCATGCACAACTACAGAATCATAAGCAAACATTTTCATTCGACCAAATATCCTCTGTGCCCCGCAAAGTCATTTATTACACAGGCATGCCTGATGCTGCCACAGTTTTCTTTCTATATGCCCTTCTTTCCAAATTTCCCCTCAAGTATCACTATGATTGGACTGTCCAAAGTATGCCACTAATTGATCAATTGCTGTTAACTCTGATGAAGCTCCGGCTGAATTGTGGGATCGAAGACCTCTCCACCAGATTTAACTGCAGTCGAACCACAGTCACCAATATTTTTATGACCATCTCCAGTGCCCTTTATGACATCTTGTACGTTGGAATGATGGAAAACAACATCCCTTCCCGTTTCAAAAACCAAACCTCCCTGCCAGAGTGCTTCCTCCCATTCCCCAACTGCCGTATTGTGCTTGACTGCACTGAAGTGGCTGTCTGCAACACCGAAAGCCTTGAGGACCAAAGTAAGCTGTACAGCCATTACAAAGGATGCACCACACTTAAGGCTCTGGTCGGTGTGGCGCCCAATGGAGTTATCACGTTTGTTAGTGAACTGTATGGTGGGAGCATATCCGACAAAGCCATAACAGCTGACAGTGGAGTGCTGGAACAACTTGTTCCAGGGGACATGGTGATGGCTGACAAGGGCTTCACCATCCGCGACATTTTGCCCGAAGGTGTTTCCCTCAACATCCCCACATTCCTTGTCGATGGACAGTTCACATTGCAGGAAGTTCAGTATAATAGACTGATTGCCAGTGCCAGAGTCCATGTGGAACGTTCTATTCAGCGCCTGAAAACATTTCGGATTTTAAAAGAGATCCCACATCAGTACAAGAAACATGGAAACAAGATCTGGAAAGTGTGTGTGTGCTTGATGAACTTACAGACACCCATCCTGAGGGAAGTAGATGTCTGATCTTACCAGTCATCATAAATAATCAGTTATCATAATATTGTATATAAATAAATGTTATAGTATGTCTTAATTTGTGTTTGTCTTTTGCATTATATTCACACAGTAATATTGTTTAATGTAGAATGAATATCTAAGATAAGTACTTGGGCATTCCAGCGGCGCAGGTGTTGGACAAAACAAGATAACTTTAAGGAAATAATTCAGTTAATGTACCATGAAGTATTTTGGAGCATAGAACAGTGTTAAGTACTTGGGCATTCAAGTCCAATCTCACACACATCCACATTCTTTTTTGTTGGTTGGGTGCAGGTTCAAAATGTGAAGTACTTGTAAGGTAATGAAAGAACTGCACACTGATAAGCTCCCATTTACACCATTTTTATTCCGAAACATCACTGGAATAAAAAAATAGTAAGAGTAAATGGGAGAAGAGTAAATAAAAGAGTAAATGGGAGCTCACGGTGTGCGGTTCTTTCATTACCTTGCAAGTACTTGGACATTCCCTTTGTAAGGCTAGATGCAAGATGAGACAACTTCCTAAAGACACATGCTGTGTCCAGTGTAAATTCAATGCTGACTTTCATAACCCCTGATTTCAGAATGTGTAAAAAAAATATGACACATATCAGTAAATAAGTTCAATAAGTTAACATTTATTTGTTATTGAAGAGAGCACGGGGCAGAAAATGGTCCTTGTAAAAATGTTCCAGGACCTTAAGATTGCTGACCCAGGCTGGGTCTTTTTTAATCTCTACAATGGCCATGTCCTGAGTTGTCCATACAACTAGATGACAGGTGGTAGCCTCTGTCAGGTGCAGGTTGCCCTGAATCTGATGCCAGTAGTTGTGGGTGTTCTTCAACCTAAATAGCCCGGTGACTTGGTCCACGTACAGGTAAAAGTCCTTTGCCTCTGCTGCCTGAGCGATTGTTTTCTCTCTGGCAGAATATGGGCATTTCACCTCCACAAGGTAATTGCTGGACAGTAGAAGTCCATCTGGGGAGGCCCCAAGCAGCCCACTGTCAGACAGGAACAGTCCCTTCTCCAGGATGGTCTCCCCACTTTGTTCCATGAACTTCTTTTTGGCCTCTTTCTCGTGCACGATTCCCCAATCACATGCCTGGGGACAGAGAATGAAACACAAGTGTAAGAATCAAAAGCAAATAAATAGCAAAGTAGCCTAGTAAATGGTAGCCTAGTAAATGGCTAAAAAATTACACGGTGTGTTCGCTACTCACACGAGCTCCTTGTTTGGGGTTGTATTCTCCCAGCAGTGTCTTGAACAATGAAGGTGGGAAAGACTGTCTTCTGACTGCAGACAAAACCAAACCAAAGTTGCTCGCTGTGATCCTCTTCTTGCGATATGCTGCCCTGTTACAGAGAAAGCCATTTTAGTTGACACATAGATGATTAAGGAAATACGACACAAAACTCATGTCAATCCAAATGGCAACTTTCTGACCCAAGCAGAATAATTGTACAAGTGTCGATTACATTTACATTATTTGTTTGTGTTTAAAGTCAAAAAGTTACCATTTCAAAATGAATTGAGTCTCATGTCTGTGAGCAGCTTTTTCTACAATATCAAATAACTGAATAAACATCCTCCAACATTGGCGCTGTGTTGCCCATGTGTACTTACCATAATGCATTGCTCGTCTGCCCAACTGTGGCCCTCTCGATGGCTTCTTTTTGTTGCTGGCTGACAGCAAGAGACGTCATGATGAAGTCCTCTTTGTCTTGAGCATCGCTGTACTCCTGACTGGCCAGTATCCCATCAAATAGTTTCTCTGGTAGGGATGGGTCAAATTCCTGCCCCAACAATTATCAAGGGAAAAAACAGACTTATGCATAGAACAATATGGCACACAAATATATGTTGGTTACACAGCACAGGCAAAAAGTATATCTAAAATAAATGCATGGAGTGTTTTTGCCCTCTGGTTTGGCCGTCATTCTGAAGTGATGAGGAAATAGTCAGTGTGGATTTGTCATTGTAGAAATGAATTTGTTCAGCTATTCACTACGATTGCAGCTTTGACATGAGAAGTTGTAAATGCTAACTGTGTACAGTAGGCCTCAGTAATCTGGTAGCCTATCGTACAGTATTATTTTGGATTTCCAAGTGTTAGATTATTATTGTCATTGTCAGGTATTTTGGTTATCACGACACTCCTAGTCGAGAGAATGTATAGACCTTGGGATGATTATAACAATACATCAAAAATATAAAAAACAGAAAGCATACCTGATGTATTTCTGGGGCTAAAATAAAGCCCAGACCTGTGAAACGCCCAAATTGCGCCAAAGACTGCCTTGTCCAGCCTTTGTCTTCTTCGGTCACTGGGCGCTTAATTCCAGCTGAAATAAATGCATAAAATATAATTCAATTTAATATGTAAAGAAAATGTAGGTCCATGTAGGTTCAACATCAAAGCAGAAAGCATGGATAACTGGTGATAAATATTTTGTGGTTGTGAGTCATTATTCCAAGTAGGCTGGGCTACTAACCTTTTGATGTCGAAGGTGCCATCACAGACAGCCTCTTGGCCACAACGTCCTCTGTTTTGGGTGCTGTAGGCCTTCTCCACACACACTCCACATCCGTCCGGGTCATGTTCTTCTCCGCCCAAATGAGGAGGGCTGCAATGTGGTGGCACTTGGCTAGACCAACAGCACATGTACACCTGCTGTCCGTCACCTCCTGATCCTCTACATGCACCTAGATGAACACAACTTTTCTTAGTCCAAAGCCAGGCTCTAAATTAACACCAGCCAAATGCTGGTGAAAAGTCACTTTGGCTGGAAAAACGTACCAGCCATTTTTACCCATCAGTGAGTGTGTGTAGGCTATGGCAAGAATAACATACTTTCAACATTTTGGCAGGTGATAAAAAAAAAATAGAGCCATGGTCGTAGGCATACAAGAACATAACATAACATAAATCGCCGCTGAGGGAACAGCTTGAGCACTTTGATATTTAAGTTTAGACGACCACTAGATAGCGCCACTGTACCAACTAGCACTCTGTGGATAGACAACCATTTCTCACCGATAACAAACCATGTTGCTTAACTGACATAGATTGAACATATTTCACATAGTAAACGTCAACAGTTATATCGGTTTTCAAGTCGACACCCACATATTTAGCTAATGTTTCGCCTCACCTCCACCTCATATTCTTTTTTCTTCATAGACGCCTGCACTTTTCCTTTCAAGCTGCCACCTGACATAACATTGACACTAATCACTCTATTTGAGTTGTAGGAGTTCAGTCCCTTTTTAACTGACTTCGGATGGCTGGCGAAATACGAAGTCACGGTGAAAAATGTGACTGGCTCCTTAGCAGTAGACATTTTCGTATAGCAATCACTAGATATTACCTGTCGTTAACGTTCATTGTGTTTAGAATTTCTGTTTATGTTCCCGCCGGCGGCTAACGTTAGCACAAACAGCACTGGGTCCTTTTTGCTGGTCGCACTTTCATGGAGTTTATTGAATGAGATATACAGGTCTGATCGACTTACTTTAAAATGCAGATGAATCCGCGTGGTTTCGTCTTTTCAACGATGTGTTCCGTGTCTTCGTAACCTTAGCAGGCGTTTTACAATCCAACCGTGAACATTGGCTGTTATCATTACAGTATACATTGGGAGCTGGGGATTTGGATCCGTGACGTCACACTTGCCAACCCTATAGCGTTTCAGACAATTTAAAGGTGTTGACGTCTCTCAAGGGGGACGTACGTTTTGGATTATTCTATCTACACGATCAGCGTTTTGTATCGAAATGTGTTGTCACCAGAATTTTCCCTCCGAGCAATTCTGAAACGCTATTATTGCGCGGCTATTAGCAGCACCATAGATATACACATCTACAGTGGTGGACAGTAACGAAGTAAATGTAATTCGTTACTGTACTTAAGTAACATTTTCATACTTTCATACTTTACTCAAGTATTTTTATTTGGTAAGACTTTATACTTTTACTTCACTACATTTCAAAGCGAAATTTAGTACTTTTACTTCGTTACATTTACAGAAACACTCGTTCCTTACTCGTTCCTTTTTTTATTTAAGGCGATACACGGCAGGTGAATTAATTAATTTTGAATGCCCTGGTCAAATGAAAACTGAGATTTCACACTGGTGTGAAGAAAGTGAAACTGAATCCGATTGGCAGACTCAGAGATTCGCCATTGTGATTGGTTGTAATGTGTCACGTGACCACAAGCTCTACTGTACAGAATTAGTTTTAGAAGACAAGCAGAGACAAATAAGTGATGTGTCCATTGCGACTTGCAAGACGAACTGAAATAAGAAGAAACGGTACTTACTAGTGACATGCGGAAGCACAGCAAAACAATAAAGCAGGAGACAATAACGTTGTTAGAGTATTAATCTGCACGTCGTATTCGTTGTCTGAGGGGGAGAGGTTTAGCTCGCAGGCTGCACTCGCCAGCCACTAAAGGGCCGTACACACACGTCGCTGCTAGTTACTCGCTCAGCGGATGAAGTCAATAGAATGTCTACGTGTTCCAGCGAGTCTCGCTGGCGAGTAGGCGAGGAGAGTGCAAGCGATGCGATGTGGGCGGGTTCCGAGATAAACTTATTTTATCTTCGAGCGACGCGAGTTAAGCGAGTAACCAATTGGAATGCAGAATACAGATTATTGACAGGTGACGTTGCCCCTGTGGTGTTCTGACCACCCAACTTCTGCACGCCGCCATCACATTTTGGTTAAAAGTGTTGAGGAAAATACATACAGTGTACACCGCCAAAGGTCTGCTTGGTTGTGCACAGCACACGATCAACGTTAAACAGCGTAGGCCTACATTTTGTTTCGTACGGACGTTATTGGCGCGGACAGCGGGAACCATGACAACCAGTAAACAAAATCATCCAGAGCGAGTGGCAAGTAGGCGAGTGAGCAAGTGGCGAGTAAATAGCAGCGACGTGTGTGTACGGCCCTTAAGACGAAATTTGTTGGATAGGCTTCGCGTTTGAACTGAATAATCAGCGAGTTGTTACTTAATGTACTGCTTATTTGACTTACTGTGCTATATCTGTGTTGTGGCTTACAACAGTCACATAATTGCCGTTTTTGTAGCGTGTTGGTTTCTTGAGTCAAGTACACAGGATGCCTAAACATGCTGCTCATTCCAAACCATCCAGGCGCACAACTCCGTGATAGCCTTCTTTCCCCTCAATACATTGCAGTATTTTCTGAAGTAGTTGGGGTAAACAACAGTAACAAAGTAAGACTTTGGCTAAATATTGGCCCAGTGATGTGCGCAGGCACAAAAGGCTTTTTCATGATCAGACAGATAAATGTTCCAATGAAGTTGTATCAAGTAGGCTATTGCATCTAGCAAATACAGACCATTACAAGTATATGAAGATGTTCCTATCTTTAAAGGTAGCTTAGAATCGCAAGAAGTCTGTTTGTCCATACATAGGCCTAAGCCAACTTTAACATAACCACACACTACTTAATAATAATAATAATAATAATAATAATAATAATAATAATAATAATAATAATAATAATAATAATAATAATAATAATGAGAAGAAGAAGAAGTCTACCAAAACCATAATAATTATTATAACAAAAAATATACATAAAGTAGCCTACTTTATAGGCTACTCTTACTCCTTGCTGTCACAAATAAGTAGGCCTACTGGACTGTAGGCCTATGGCTGGGGAGTATTGTAGTAGTTGTTCTAATAGGCATATAATCAATTTCAGCCTAATAATTTTTAATATTAATTGGCCCTTTCATGTGTCCTTTTGGGCATATTAGGGTCAGTATTACATGTTTAGAGAGGTAAAAATGAACTTCTGATGCTGTAAGATCCATAGACTTAGGCCTACTCCACAGTGTTTCTGAGGCCTGTTATGGCCTAGTTCGAACATGTTGGTATAGCCTATGCAAATCAGAGGATATTTGATTAGATATGACCAAACTAGGCCTACAACACTTAAATATTAAAATTGCACCAAAGGCTTCATTTTTAAGTTTTTACTTTTTACTTTTAATACTTAAGTATTTTTGACGGCAGATACTTTTGTACTTCTACTCAAGTAAAAAAGTGAGGCGAATACTTTTACTTTTACTTGAGTAGTTTTCAATGCAAGGTAACTGTACTTTTACTCAAGTACATAACTGGTGTACTTCGTCCACCACTGCACATCTATTAGCAGCACGGTCCTGCTAAAAGTTGAGATCAGACGGGATGCACATTTTCACATTTGCCATCAATGGTGTTCGTTCAGTACGACTGTTCTGAGGATCGACAGCAATGTAGTGTTTACCAACTCCTTTTTTTTATGACACAGCGTTGTCTCAGACACCCCTAATAAAACATTCGGAGCTAGTCTCCTGCTGCACAGGTAACTGAACTACACGTGTGTAGAAAGGAAATGCTATGATCACCCGCATCGAAATGCAATACCCCGACAACAGCATCCGCGATTTTTGACTTAATATTTATTATAATCGTCTAGTCATGTTGGAAGAAGGCTTCCATTCAGACGCGTTGCATGTTCGAGAAGATTCAGGACTTGTCGCAGCAATAAGTAGCGCTAATAAAAAAAATAAAAAAAAAAATACCGACCAATGACAAACCTGAAAACCAACCAGTTATTTTTTTAGGCATAATAATATATCCCACTGAACAACAAACCACCAGTAGATAAAATGTAAGAAAGAGCCACATTAGAAAATACAACTTCTCCACAGCTGTGCCCATGGCCCCACAACTTATTAATAATACAAAATCTCTCTCTCTCTCTCTCTCTCTCTCTCTCTCTCTCTCTATCTCTCTCTCTCTCTCTCTCTCTCTCTCTCTCTCTCTCTCTCTCTCTCCCCATCCCCCTCTCTCCCTCTTCCGATGGGTCCTCTGGAGTGCCAGTCCTCCACAGGCAGCTCTCCCTCACTCTTTCTGTTCTCTACATCTTTTTCTTCGGTCTTTCTGTGAGCCGCCAAAACAAACCATATCTCATTCAATGGGTAACAATTACGAAAAAAAAATCTTTTTTCCTCCCTTCCATCTCTCCACCCCTCCGTTCATCCCTCTCTTCCAGATGGGCTCGTTGGAGCGCCAGTCCTCTACAGCGTTGTGCGCCTCGCCTGTGGCCATGTGGCTGCTGGTCTAGTAGTGTATTATTGATGGACTATAAAAATTGCTGAAGTGTCTCTCTCTCTCTCTCTTTCTCTCTCTCTGTCTCTCTGTCTCTCTCTCTCTCTCTCTCTCTCTCTCTCTCTCTCTCTCTCTCTCTGTCCTCCATGCGGCAGCTGCTGCTGCTGATGTGTATTATTAAAGTTTAAGTCTTACGTTCTCCTCTCTCCCTTTGTCCATCTCTCCATTCCTCCACCCGTCTGTCCCTTCTCCATCCCTCCACCCGTCCGTCCCTTCTCCTTCCCTCCATCCGTCCATCCCTCCTCCATCCCTCCATCTCCAGATGGGCCTCCTGGAGCGGCTGTCCTCCACGGACGTGCGCGGCTCCCCCATGGCCACGCGGCTGCTGCTGTGCGAGCACGCCGAGAAGCTGACGTCGGCCATGGTGCTGAAGAACCACCACGCCAAGCACCCGGACGTGGTCACCCCTGCCATCGCCAGCGCCCTGCGGAGGAGCGCCAGCGAGGTGCCCCCCAGCCTCACTGCTGCCGACGTCTTCTTCAGAGAGGTGCGTTGCGTTTGTGACGGAGGTCATCATGCACCTGTTCGTCCCCCTCGGGGCGCGAGCGTGCGACCTGGTCAACTACATGAGTTCGGCAATGGAAGGCACAGTACGATACCGCTGGACTAAAGGACCAGTCCTCCAGCCCAACGGCATCGACACTGTATGAGGCTTTGGGAGGGAGGTTTGCTAACGTTCCACGCCAACTCTGCTAGTTAGCCTCTGTTACACATTCACCACCAGTGATGGGCAACATGGATCCATTAGTTATAATCTAGGGCCACATTTTCCAAATTACCATGTTTTACCTGTCCTGTCCAACCAGGTGATTATTCAACCAGCCAATAACCTGGCTGAATAGGACAGTTACAACCAAGTCATTTGGAATATGTGCCACTGGGTTGTAAACTAATGAATCTGTTTTGCCCATCACTGTTCACCACTTTGGAATGTCTTTACTCTATACTGTATACTGCTATGACTTTTTATTGATTGTAATATATATTCACATGGATTTGTTCTGTTACCTCAGTCCCACGGTGACGTCTTTTCTTGTCATGCGTGGTTAGAGAAAAGGGCATTGGGTATTTTTACAGCAAGTTCTCTGTAGTCCCTAAACTTGCTTCTGTGTAAATGGTGCTGAAATTTAACTCTCTCTCTCTCTGTCTCTGTCTCTCTCACTCTCTCTCTCTCTCTCTCTCTCTCTCTCTCTCTCTCACACACACACACACACACACTCATTCACCCTCTCATTCATTCTCTCATTCATTCTCTCTCTCTCTCTCTCTCTCTCTCTCTCTCTCTCTCTCTCTCTCTCTCTCTCTCTCTCTCTCTCTCTCTCCCCCTCTCTCTCTCTCCATCTCTCTCCTTATCTTTCTCTCCCTTTCTCTGTCTCTCTCTCTCTCTCTCTCTCTCTCTCTCTCTCTCTCTCTCTCTCTCTCTCTCCTCAGGTGTCTGGTATCTCCTCCATCTTGGAGTGTCTCCTAGAGGAAGAGGAGAGGGCTCTGCAGGAGAACCCCGTTAACTCCACCAAGTGGGGGCAGATCGTCATCCACACCAACAACATCATCAAGGTTCGACCAAAACACAACAATATCTGCCACTTTGCCTGGTAGACAACATGCTCGATCACACATGCCAGAGACTTCGTTGATATTTATACCCACATCGGTAACACTTTGTAATAAGGACTCCTTGTTAAGCATTAGTTATGCATTTGTTAAGCATTATTCAAACCTTAGATGACCCATTGTAAAACATTTGTTCACCATTATCTCTTTATTATTTCCCATTACTTAATCATTAACATACACTGTTAATGGTTTTGGATACTGATACATGTGTGTGTGAGAGAGTCGGGGCAAGGATTGGCAAATGATGAATAGTTTCTGTATCATTTGCCAATCCTTCCCCGATTTGGAAGGAAAGGGGCTGTTTGCTGTCGTATATTTAACCTGAAAGCTGTGTTGGTTTTCCATTTGTCAGGATATGCTGCAAGCGGCATGCCAGTACAGAGAGAGCAAGAGCTCCGTCTACCGAGCATCAGAGACCGCCGGTGCTGAGCCGGAGTACATTCCATGGACAGGTAACATATATTTACATCCACAAACAAATCAACACATGCTTGATTACTTACTACTTGTAACGGTATACTGTTACTGGTCCTGTCTTGCACTTTAACGTCAGTCCTGGTATGGGAGAGAGAGAAACGATGCATGCTTATGAAGAAACTGGTGGTAATAAAGCTGACTTAACTTCATTTGACTTGTTCTTCTTAAAGTAGCTGTAGCGCCCCCGTTGAGAAACACTACAGTAGCCCAACTGGATTTCTATTCTTGACATACCCTGGATGAGAAAAAAACTAGAGGGAGATGTAACTTTATTAAAGCATTTGGCATTTTTTGATTTATCTAATGAATTAATTTGCCAACAGTTCCCAGTGGTGTTTGATCACACATGAGTGATCAACATTTTTATTTCATCACTGTTATGGCATTAAATGCTAACGGTTTTTCAGGATGGCTGGAGGAGCTTTTAATTTGAAGGAAGATGTCCACTTAGCCTACAGCTTATTACTTAAGACAACTGACCTGAATAAATGCATCCCTCCTGGGATGGATGTATTATCAAATAGTTCATCTTGTTTACTCTAACATGCAGCTGCTGATATCTCCGCGGCATATGGAGGGATATAAAAATTAGTAACTACCGCTTTTGTTTCAATGGATCTTGGTTCTTTATTTTCTGCGACAGCGTCCAGCAGTGTGCGGTCGGTCCTCACGCGCCAGCACGAGGTCATCCTCAAGACCGTGTACCCCCAGGCCGACTCGGAGCTGCGCAATACCCTGAGCGAGCAGCTGGTGGCGCTGTTGAACTCCTACCTGAGCGGCTACCAGGCCCAGCTGGGCTCCCTCAACAGGGCCACCCAGACGGACAGATGCAGTGCGCTGGAGATGGAGTACACCCAGAGGCGCTCAGAGCTCCTCATGCCACTACGTGAGTTCTCACAAGGTTTCACCAGAGATTCTTTAAGTATATAGAGATATGCCAATACAATAGGTTGCTATGGGCACCTAACGTGACCAGGTTCCGGTCTGCCTAAAGGGGCGTGTCATAATACTCCTACAATGAATAGAGCAGTCCTTAAAGGAACAGACCACCCTTTTTTGATTTTCACATATTTGCAGTATTTCCCAGCATTATTCATGAATGTGCGTATCATTTTCTTCTCAGCGTTTTCAGTATTTAGATTTATAAGATCAGAATTATTAGCATAGCTTAGCATAATCACTGGAAGTAACTGGTATCTTTAGCATCAAGCCACAAGTGATCACTGGACGGAATTAAATTGCTGTTTTACACTCTGGTGAATTTTACATTCATTTTAAAGTGGTTTATAAGTACATTTGATGATGTTTTATTTCGTACCATAGACTTGCATTGCTATGCTTAATTTGGTTATACTGTTAAATGGGGAAACACATAGACTAAAACGATGTGCAGATTCATGAATACTGCTTGGAGATTAATATAAATTAATTCTATTCTCTAAGATTCCTTTACAAAATATGTCATTTTTCATGTGAAGCTGCATAATATTAAAATCACATCGGGGGCCGGATTAAACTGCCTCAAGGGCCGCAAACGGCCCTCGTGACATAGGTTCCCCACCCCTGAACGGCTGGGCACTGTACTGCTACGCGGGCAACACAGGTTCGATTCCCAGCCCGGGTCATTTCCCAATCCTTCCCCGTCTCACTCTTCCATCTCGTTTCCCGTCATCTCCCACTGTCCTCTCTGAAAAATATTTTTTTTAAATCCCCAAAAATGTTTTTCACCACATGTAATAGAAAAATGTCATTGGCCGGTTGGGAGACGACGACGTTCTATACAATGCAGGACAGAGACTGCACAAGAGTTTCTTCCTTCAAGCCACCCACTTTCTTTTTCTTTTATTATCATTAATATTTAACCCCACCTACTTTTCCTATTATTTATTTATTATTACAACACAGTAGAGAGCAGTTGCAACCTTCATTCCACTGCCAATTGTGTGCCAGCATGTGACCAATGATGTGTAACACACCATGTACTCCCAGAGGCGCGTAAATGTCATTGTTGCCACCATGTGTATAACCGTATTGATTCAAGATGTATATGTCTGTGTTGTTTGTCCACTTGTGTTGAGCAGTGGAGCTGGGACAGTACCAGTGGGTGTCTGCCCTGGCCGAGAAGTACGGAGACTTCGACATCCTGGTGCAGATGTGCGAGAAGACGGATAACCAGAGCAGATTACAGCACTACATGACCAAGTTTGCTGACCAGGTAATCAGAGATTCTTTAAGTATATAGAGATATGCCAACATAATAGGTTTCTATGGGCACCTAACGTGACCAGGTTCCGGTCTGCCTAAAAAGGGACGTGTCATAATACTCCTAGCATTGAATAGAACAGTCCTTAGGTCTGCCTAAAGGGGGATTTACCCCCCCTCCCCCTTGCAATAATAGAACCCGGAAACAATGGGCCAATAGAACCTCTCTCTCGTATCTACTCTCTCTGAGGTAATAGTCATGGTCATCATCATAATCATAATCAACTCTATTCCACACAAGGGCTATATAATACAAAGAAAGATGGCAATTATAGGAATAAATAAAATATTTTTATTTACATTGCATAGACAAACAGTAACATACTTAAGGATTTGTTCTGGATTCTGTTCTGGATTGTGTTTTTCTTTTAATTTAATTTAGCTTTTTTTTACTGCATGTTAACCATTCAAAAAGAATCAAAACCTAAAATGTTGCGTTCCTGAGGAGTTTAAACTTTTTTGGAAGTCAAAATTAGTACCGGTACTCTGGCATTTATATGGGAATACACTGGGAAAACACAGTGGCCGGCAATTAATCAACTTCCTGCTTCCTGTAGAACTTTGCGGACTTCCTGTTCCGCTGGTACATGGAGAAGGGCAAGAGGGGCAAGCTGCTGTCCCAGCCCATCGCCCAGCACCAGCAGCTGGCCAGCTTCCTGCAGGCCCACGACCACCTCAGCTGGCTACACGACATTCACGTGCACGACTACGCCAGCGTAAGACACTACACTACTACACACACACACACACACACACACACACACACACACACACACACACACACACACACACACACACACACACACAGGGCCACGACTACCTCAGCTGGCTACACAACGTCCAAGTGCAGGAATACGCCAGCGTAAGACACTACGCTACTACACACACGCACACACCAGCAGCTAGCCAGCTTCCTGCAGGCCCACGACCACCTCAGCTAGCCAGCTTCCTGCAGGCCCACGACCACCTCAGCTGGCTACACGACATTCACGTACACGACTATACCAGCGTAAGACACTACGCTACCACCCCCACACACACACACACACACACACACACACACTCACACTCACACACACACACACATACATACACACCTCAGCTGGCTACACGACGTCCATGTACAGAACGACATGAGTTTAAGACACTACTCTACCACATGCATGCATACTATACAAGCATCATGCACACGCGCACATACACAACCACACACACACACACACACACACACACACACACACACACACACACACACACACACACACACACACGCACAGGCAGGCCCACATGCACCTCACCACTTTTAAAATACTGTCTCTGTTCAGAACGAATCACTTGACAAAACATTTTGATCCTGACTCACACAGACACACACACACACACACACACACACACACACACTCACACACACACACACACACACACACACACACACACACACACACACACACACACACACACACACACACACACACATACACACACACTAAGCATTTCAGCTGGGTGCATGAACTTCATGCACATTATATATGCAATTGTGCTGCTACACTTATGTGCATGTACCCACACACAGGTAACTACATAACATGAACATGCATGAATATGAAAAATACATGAAATAGCATTAAACGACTACTGTATGTTCTCTCTCTCTCTCTCTCTCTCTCTCTCTCTCTCTCTCTCTCTCTCTCTCTCTCTCTCTCTCTCTCTCTCTCTCTCTCTCTCTCTCTCTCTCCCTCCCTCCTCAGGCCCACCAGACCCTGCACAGCCAGGCCAACATGGAGACTCGCTACTTTGTGAAGAAGAAGACCCTGCTGGCTCTCAGCAAGCTCACGGCTCTGGCCTCCGACATGCCAGAGGACGCCATGCAGAAGCAAGTAGATGGTGAGCTCAGCGGCTTGTGTCTTTCCCTCCCCCCTAGTGTGTGTGCTGATTGTTGCACTACGCTGCACATGAGCACCTGAGCTACAAAGGATTAAGGTCTACAAAATGGCTACCGGTGAGCCAGATTCGGCCCAGGCATGGAAGACATGTGGCCCGCCATGTGGTTGGAACCATCGAAAACATACATGTGCTGTGATATCTGTGGCTGTGCGGTTGGGTGATTTGTTTGGCCCTCAGCCTCATTTTCGCAACATAGTTTGGCCCTTGGGGACAAATAATTGGAGACCACTGGAGTGGGGTAGGGGTTTCTTGGAGTTTTATATTTGGCTTTTTTTCCCCCGTCGTTTTGACTTTACTGATGATGGGACTCTAGGAGAGGCAGACAAGAAGCAAATGGGGACACAAAGGACCTGGGCCGGACTCGAACCCGGGTCAACGGTGTAGCGGCTCAGTGCATTGATGGTGGGGAATCAACCATTGTGTGGCTAGTTAAACTTTTGTTGGGCAGTAAATATGGCAATGCATCTCTTGTCGTCCAGATATCGTGGAGCAGGAGAGGTTTTTACTGCACCAGGAGACTCTGCCCAAGCAGCTGCTGGAGGAGAAACAGCTCAACATGGACACCATGCCTCTCCTCAGCGCACACAACCTCATCAATGTCAGTACACACACACACACACACACACACACACACACACACACACACATACATGAAAACCGCTCGCATGTACATGCACACATTGGGCAAAACGCACACAACGCGCACGCACACACACACACACACACACACACACACACACACACACACACACACACACACACACACACACACACACACACACACACACACACACAGACTCACACAAACCGCCCACATGTACATGATGCACACATTGGACAAAACACACACACACACGTATACAAAAATACATTTGGTAAATTTTCATAACTGTGATGCTAACCTCCCACGCACTGTACTTACTTATTCTGTCAATACAGTGTATTATATGCCCTCAGTCTCCCCCATGTGTAACCTCTTCCTCCATCGCATTCATGATTTTTTTTTTCCCTCCCCCCTCCAGTTGTACATCTGTGATGATAACCGGCGAGCCAACGAGTACGACTTCAAAAAGGCTCTGGACCTGCTGGACTACATAGATGAGGTTTGGCTACAGTAATCCTGAAGTTGTGTTTTCAGATGCAAAACCATCCAAGTGCATGAGGTTGCACAAATAGGCTGCCTTCACTGGTTTATCATGTCCAAAAAGCAAAAAAGAGGAGATGGATTCAGGACCATATATGTGTTGTGTATATCAAGATAACATGCGTCGAATGTAGATATCTGTCTCCTCTCCTCCCCCCATTTACATGCATAGTGGTATGTACTTTTTCATGAATGTTTACCAACAACCTCAAGTAGTACGCCTCAAATGGTTCACAAGTTTGTGAATGAGCAAAACATGTTTTGATATTGACAATGAACACCTAAACATGTTGCGCATTGGAACTTGAAATGCAGTGTAAGTGTAAGCTATTTATTACATTTATCGCCTGCTAAACACTCAAGCCATTTTTGGGAAAAGGTACTGTCAGCCTATAAAAATCTAAATGTCTCAGCCTCCGAAGCACATAAAAACATGAAATACGTAAATTCAATTTAAAGGGACACTGTGTGAGATTTGTTGTTGTTTATTTCCAGAATTCATGCTGCCCATTCACTAATGTTACCTTTTTCATGAATACTTACCGCCACCACCAAATTCTAAGTATTCGTTATGACTGGAAAAATTGCGCTTTTCATACATGAAAAGGGGGATCTTCTCCATGGTCCACCATTTTGAATATCCAAAAAAAGCCATTTTTAGCTGCAAAAATTAATGTACTTGGACCATACTAGAAAATATTTGCTTATTAGTTAGTAAACTTTCATGTAAAGATCAAATTTGGCAATAGGCAGCCCAGTTTCAATGAGCAGCATAGTTGCAGTACCTTTTTTGACCATTTCCTGCACAGTGTACCTTTAAAAGCCAAGATGTTGATGTTGGTTATGATTATGTCCTCGATTGTAAATCGCTTTGGGGTTTTTTTTTATTATTTTTTTTTAAGGTCTGCCAAATGCAATGTAATATAATGTAAGACTCTCATCTTCCAGCTCTAACATACCAGCATATTTAATTTAAAAAATTAAAAAAACCTCAAAATGTATGAAGTCATGCAGCTTCAAGTGCTAGGGTCAATGTTGCGATACGCAGCATCCAGCCTCAATGGGTTAAATAAAGATGATTGTTGTTGTTGCCGTGTGTGTTTCCAGGAGGATGCGGTGGATCTGGAGGCTCTGAAATGTGAGATCCTGTGCAAAGCCCTGAAGAGGGACAAGTAAGTCTACAAGCTCCCATGATGTGATACGATATGATGGGTTTTGTCTTTGGCTAGAAGAGACTATTTATCTCTCTGACTAAGGCAAGGCAAATGTAGCTCTTGTCATACCCACAAGCCGTTAGTTGTGTTAATTTTATTTTTTTTTAAATGAAAACCCACACAATTTAATGAATTTAATATGAAATGTATATAAGGAAGCAAAACATGTTAACTTTCATGTCTAAGCTGTATTTAACTTTAAAGCATATGGTTTTTGGAAATAGACACAAATGTTCATGAATGAATGTTCATGAATATGTGTCATTGGCATAGTCATTTTCCTGAATATTGAGGAAAAATGAACAGTGTGTAGGGCTTTAAAGGGTTCGTAGTGTTTACATAAGGATGGTTTTGTGCTTTGAATCTATCAGTTAACTGTTTCCTTGTAAGACCAAAAAGCAACTTTCCAGAGTCTGGAATGAAAGCTTTCAAATAATTTGTTGCAATTAATTGTTAAGTAGTATCACGGGGATAAAAAAAACTATCAAATCAGTAGGAAACAACAGAAATGGATGATTTTATTATCATTTTCTGGTAAAGAGAAGGAAAGAAACCATGTAGCCAAGCCAAACGAAGAGCCAGTCTACATGAGAGTTCCATTATGCCATTCAGAAGGCATGCTGCATGCCACAGGAAAAAGCTGTCTAGTGACGTGAGGTGCCCGGAGACTGCCCTGCTGTCCGTCAGACTAATTTAACCTCAGTGATTGGTCGGCACTTTATTGTTACACATGCACAGAGACCCCCCAAAAAAAGACAACGGAGGGGGAGCCCAGGAGTTTTTTAGGCACAGAAGTTGAACATTCGGCTGAACAGCTGAACTGAGTCAGTTGGGGACAGCTGACAAACACTCACCAACTGAAACCCTGATGAGGAGAAACAGCCGCCCAGACAGAAAAGAGACGAGCAGTTGTTGGCTGCAAAGAATCTTCAACAAAGTGTTAAAATGGCCTTCAAAAAGAGGAAGAAGAACAAAAAAATGTATATATAGTTTTTACATTATGTCATTTTATTTAGATATTTCCACTTTTAATTAAATTATGGTGAGGAGCTAAATGCAAAAAAAGACAAAAAAGGGTCGAGCAGCAGTTGGTTGTGTTAAAATGGTCTTCAAAATGGAGGGTGAAATATATAGTATTTACATTTTGCCATTTCATTCAACGTGTTCTTTTAATTAAATTATGTTGAGGAGCTAAATGAAACATTACAAAATATTAAATAATAATAATCAGCAGTCAGTCACCATTCAGAAATGTATGGACCTGATTGCATGTGCGTTGGGATTTGGAGCTTGAGCTTATATGCATCATATGATATGCATATGATTATGTCCTCGTCTGTAAGTCGCTTTGGTTATAAAGCGTCTGCCAAATGCAATGTAATGTAATATGCAGGGCTTTAAATTAATACCAGCCAACAGGCCAAATACTGGTGTAAATTCAGCTTGGCTGGTAGAAAAGAAAACCCTCTATCCACTTTGCCTGGTAGTGAGTGTCTGTGTAGCTAATAAAGATGTAACATCTATTAGCCAATTTGATGGTTGATATAGTCATATCATGTTCTCAATGATTCCCATGGCTGTGTATAAGTGTAGGCCAATTAAACATCAGGGGTCCTTTTGGGCCCTATCGTGGCCTAACGGTAGGGCACTCGTCTACTATGCCGCCGACCCGGGTTCAATTTCCGGCCCGGATCCTTTGCCGGCCCTTCCCCATCTCTCTCTCCCCACTCACTTCCGGTCACCATCTTCACTGTACTATCGCAAATAAAGTCAAAAAGACCAAAAAAATATCTAAAAAAAACAACAACCCATCACTGGTCCTCTTGGTAAATCCTTTTCTTCTTGTGTTATTGATAGCTGGTCGTCTGCGGATGGCAATGATAACCCGGTGGAGGCCGCCAAAGACAGCATCTTCATACGAATCATAGAGAAACTCATTCAGGACGGTGAGTCACTCCTCTTTCCTTTTGATGTGAGCTATAATATACAGTTGCTACGTTTACATGAGACTACGTTTAACTGACTTAAATTCCTAATAAAGCATAATTCTGCTTTGAAAACGCCATGTAAACACCTCTTAATTCGGAATTAAAGGAAAGATCAAAGCCAACTCGACAGGACTTTTTAATTCTGAATTATTAATTCTGAATTAAAATCATCATGTAAACGTAGTGAGTGTGGTTGTGGTGATCACAGTTTAAATCTGGCCCTGGATGATTTGCCAAACCATCTCTCTTTTCCCTACTTATTCATTGTCTCAGCTTTCACAATGCTGACACATGATGTATATGACAATAATGGTTCTATTATTTTATTAAGTGTCAACAATTGCTTTCTCTTCGTGTGTGTGTGTGTGTGTGTGTGTGTGTGTGTGTGTGTGTGTGTGTGTGTGTGTGTGTGTGTGTGTGTGTGTGTGTGTGTGTGTGTGTGTGTGTGTGTGTGTGTGTGTGTGTGTGTGTGTGTGTGTGTGTGTGTGTGTGTGTGTGTGTGTGTGTGTGTGTGTGTGATGATCCCTGTACACTCATGCCTTCTGATTTCCCTGCTGTGTTTGTCCAGGTGTGTCCCTACAGACGTACCTGCCCGACGTTAAGGACCTGCTGCAGCTGGAGGAGATGGAGGGCCTGAGGGCCAAGCCCACCTTTGAGTTTGTCCTGAGGGCCAACTACGAGCACTACCTACAGGTGCAGATGTAACCGCCCCCCAATACCTCACCCCACTCCTCCTTTCCCCACTACCTACAGGTGCAGATGTAACCGCCCCCCAATGCCTCATATCACCCCTGCAGTCCACACACACACACACACCCAAACACTCTTAATTCCACCTCATTTTGTTTTGTTTGTCGGGAGATTTGTGGCGGTAAGAGCGTATTTCTCAAAGTGAAGTAACGCCCATTTTTCGCGGATTGTACCAGAGTAACCAATCACTAGTTCTAAGTGTAATTCATAATTGGATACACCGTTCGCAAATGGGCGTCACTCGTCCTAGCAAGGCTAGGACTCTTCACTTTGAGAAACACCCAAAAGAGTGAAGTTTCAGATGCTGAAAACCTATGAGCACTATCAGGTGGACTCAAACACACGTAATTCATCCATTTTGATCGATTGTAGTCGTACAATGTGAAGATACGTGGGGCTACGAATACTTTCAGGTGCAGATGTAGACGCCCACACACACTTCTTCAGGGCCTAGTTTGGAGCTTCATCTTCAGCTGCAGCTGTTATACCCCCATGCCTCACCTCTCCACACACTTTGACACACTTAGTTCCTCCCTCATTATGCTTGTAATTCTGTATTCATAAGAGATGTGTATCCATAACCGATATGAAGTATATGTGTCAGTTACAGCATAGTGTCAGGTTTCTGTAAGCCATGGTTAGCCACGACCCGACTTTCACTTTGGGGCGAGGGCCAACTATGGGCACTATTTTCAGGTGCAGATGTAACGCGTCCACCAAACACACACTCTTGGATCCTCCCCTCATCTGTTTCTCCATGATGGATATGAAGACATCTTAGAGTACAGAAGAGGAGTTTCCGATGCCAGTGCAGCCCCCAACCAACCAACATACACACACACACACACATTTCTGCTCTCTCATTTTGTTTGTCTGTTTGTTGTCGTATTTTTGTATGCATCCTTTTCTTAATAAATATTTTTGAAGATATTCAATAGTCTCTCCTTCCTTCTTCCTCCAATTGGTTGGCAGCCAGATAGCCATCGCAAATCTTCTCATCTCACTTGCTGCCCCCCTTGAAGGGTATGTGTGGGGTTATTTATAACTCAAGCAGGCGGTGCACACACACACACACACACACACACACACACACACATACACACACACACACACACACACAAAGACACTCACACATTAGCAGATGTATACACACACACACACACACACACACACACAAAGAAATATACAGGCACTTGCTCATATACACACGCACAGACGCTCATTCAGTAAGTTTACATGGGACATTTAATTCCGAATGAACTGAATTTAATTCAGAATAAAGCTTAATTCCATTTTGGAAAAAAATCATGTGAACACTTCTCAATTCGGAATTAAATGACAGTGCAATGTTAAATCGACTGAACTATTTAATTCAGAATTATTCATTCGGAATTAGAAACATGATGTAAACGGAGCCATTAACAATAGAACACACACACACACAAAGACAACACACACTTATACTCCTAGACACGCACACATATTGTTACAGACACTCTCACACTTCCAAACACACAGATACAGGACACTTACACACACACACACACACACACACACACACCCCTTACACTTCCTCTCCTCTCCTGGACTCCTTGGCACTTCCCCCTTTTGGGTTCCACGCTGACCGCCCCTCCCCTCTCCTCTTCCTCCCCCCCTCTCTCCTTGCCTCTCTCCTCTCCTCTCTCCCCTACCTAGAAGGGCCCTGTGCATTGCCTTGCCTTTCCTTGCCTTGCCTGGCCTGCCTGGCTGCAAGCGGATCATTTTGGTCACTATATTCCTGGCCCCTAAATATACATGTCCAAGGCAGACGTCTTTCAAGTAGGCAGGCACTGCACGGCAGGGAAGGCAAGGCAGGGAAGGAAGGGAAAGGCAAGGCAGCCCACAGATGCTGACATGCGTACACGCCGCCACACACACTCCTCCATGTTGGAGTAGAGTGGGAGGAATCTTGAAACAGGGTTGCCAGATGTGTCTGATCATTTCAGCCCACAAAATCCGCCTGGTAAGCACTAAATCCTGCCCAATTTGAACAAAAGTTCTTTTCGTTTCCGTTGCTATAAATCTGCAGGAAAAACCCACCCCAATGCGATAATGTGCCTTTTTATGTGCGGTGAACGGTCGTGCTAAGCAGCCCAGATATGTGGGAAACGGTGGGTTGTCCAACCTGGCAACACTGATCTTGAAGGGGGTGCAATTGATCCAAGTTGACTACTGGCAGGAACAGATGTCGCTGGAGTGCAGAGGGAGAGGGGTGTAGGGGTGGGTGTAGGGGGTGTGTGTGTGTGTTGGGGGGGGGGGTCGTCTTGGAGGAGGCGTCCTATAAATAGGGTCTGGGGGGGGGTGTGTGTGTTGGAGGTTAATTTTGGGGACAACTGCGATTAATAACCCCAGCTTTTTACTCGCTGCTCTTCGCGGCTCTCGGCCCTACATGGCCTGTGTCGGCAACTAGGAGAGTGATTTTTTTTTTCTGAAGGAGGTGGTGGGGGAAACAGTTGTGTGTGTTCTGTCATTCAAAGGTGTTCTAGGTTCTAGGTTAGCATGGCTGTTATCAGTAGTGTGAAAGTATCACTGTAACATTGAAGCAAATACAAAAGAGAGGACAAAGGGAGCTGTAACATTGTATTAATTGTAAAAAGTACATTATTAAATGGGAATTCAATGTTAAGGTTTTATGTTGTGGCGTGTTTATATCTTTAAATAATTTCATTATTCTCTACCATGAAGTTTTAATCATGCCAAATTGTTATCCATTAAGTTGGCATTCCTTCATTTCCCCAGGGATCAATTATATCTCTAGTACGATATTCGAAACCAAAGCAAAATGACCACTTTGATATTTAGCTATATCCCCAAGCCATTCCCCACTGACCATGTTGGCATTTGAAGGTTTTGAGCACATTCAGTCCAATTGTTGGGAGTGTGACGAATTCCATGACAGCTGCATAATCATCACAGGCCAAAGGGAATGTTGCCCTCCACCCATTATGCCACCTTAAACCTGAGTAGGCCTCGGAAAGCTCCTTGAAAGTTTTTTCTTTCTTGGATTGTAAGCAATAGTGTATGAAGTACAAGCAGAAGTACTCTAATACCTGATCTTACATGATTTGTAAATCAGTTATGTCACTATTCCAAATGAGGTACATACAGTAGACTATACAATGTAAGGGTATTTCTTTTTTCTTTTCTTTTCTTTTTTACTTTATCCACCATTGTTTTTTGTGTTTTTTCATTATTTATAGAGGTAAGCAATTTGCCATGTATCCTGTAATTGGACACAATAATATTAGACCATTGCATCCATAGGCCTAATGTGAAAGCTTACAGTAAACGAGGGCAGACAGCTACAACCAAAGCCGACCAAATTAACCCACTTCATTAATAGGCCAAGGAGTCTGCCGTCCCGCCCTAAGGAGCTATCCCTATTCGAAATGTCATACAAGACCATGAGGGTTACAACCCCTGATCTTCCATACACGGCTCGCTCAGCACGGCCCGGGTTAGGGTCTACCACCCCATATATGGCACTCCCCCTTGGGCACCCGGCGCATCCGTGTCCGTGTCTGTGTGGTCCTCCGCGCTGCTTAGCAAGATTGCAAGACGGTGTTGTGTGTGCCCCCTCCCCAACCAACACACACCAATCTCTGCCAAATATGGACGGGGGTCGGGGCTAATGCCCGCTTGTCATACACGGATATTCCTGAAGGTTGCTGGGAAGAAAAGGGGAGGGGGAGTGGAGTGAGGACGAGAGAAGACGGGTATATAAGCATCTGGTGGGTGTCCATGTCCCTGTAGCTGGATCCAGCAGCGGTTGAGAACTTCTAGGCAGGAGACACCACAGGTAAGCGCGTTGAGCCGGGCCACTTGGACGCATCACTCTCTGGGTACTACTACCGAGACTTACCATGCAGCGCACCGCGCACTTTGGATACTTTACCGCGATGAAGGGACGGCACTGGAAAGCCACGTGGAACGGATAAACACCGCACTGAATAGTTAACTCCGTTTGGGGTGACAGGCGCGCAACTGGCGCTGTCACTTGTCGGTCGGACTTGGCTTGGCGCTCCTAGAGCGGGAAGCCTCTCCATAGTGTCAAACCCAAGGGGACGTGTTAGGTGTATGCGACTTATGCTGCGTCTAGTTAATGGATCTTTCTTCAAAATGATCAAGAGCATTCGTCATCAAGGCCAATTAGTTCAACGGCTATCGTTAGTAATTGGACACTTTTTTTTCCCAACAATTGAAATAGGACTACACTAATCATTAAGTTAAACCGCCAAATATCTTAGAATCAGAGCATTCTAGTTGCTCTGACTGACGTTAGTTTATTTCAAGATGAGGTAGAGCATCTTTCTACTTTCTGAGGTAGGCCCAGAGCATTTTTTCTACTAATTAGGTGCGTGTGGTTTAGTGCCTGTGGATAGGCTACACACCCTGTAGATTGCGCATAGACACCAGTGTGTTATTTAGTTCTTACAACATTTGTTATCTAGGATTCGTTCACCAACGGATTACAGACTAGAAATACAAGACTATATAGCTGGTCTCTTGTCTTCGACAGCAGCAGGTTGTGCACCTCTATGGGGGCCCCCTGAAGCAGATGCAAGGATCAGCACATTTTTTTCTTCAGCTGTTCACTAGCGCACTCAAACAGGCGCGCCACCATTTGGCCACTTGTGGCTCCGCCTTCTTGTCCTTTTCAGATTTTTTTTCCAATTTAGCTTCTTTTTCATACATTTTGAAAGGGTATGTTTACATCAGAGAACAGCTTAATTAAATCGGACAAGATGTCCAGACTTTTTTTTGATTTTACCAAAGATGATCCACCACGTCCCCACGTAGTCTGATACAATTTCTTTCTTTTTTTTAAGTGATCTGTAGGTTCACCTTAAAATCCACATTTTAAGCAATTTCTGCTGCATTTTTATGCGTTTTATGGCTTTCCTCGTCGTTTCTGTTGCTATGCGTATAAAATCAGTCACCCAAAAAAAAAATTACGCGTGCGCTTGGATAGACTCGCGGTTCACCATGTGCGTTACAACTATGTGCCAAACATGTTTCCGAGTTTGTGACTCGAAACATGCACATTTCGATATCAACATTCTCTAGCAAAGCGTATAGAATGATTTTGCGCATATTCTTTTATTATTATTATTATTATTATTATTATTATTATTATTATTATTACATTTTACGCGTGCGCCTGGAGAGTCTTGCGGTTCACCATATGTGTGCCAAAAATGAATTATCCAAGTTTGTAACTCGTGATGTATAAATTGACATTCGTTTTCTCTCTCCCCCTCTTAATTTGAAGAAACCACCAACATGTGCGACGACGACGAGACTACCGCTCTTGTGTGCGACAACGGCTCAGGCCTGGTGAAGGCTGGCTTCGCCGGTGATGATGCCCCCAGGGCTGTGTTCCCCTCCATCGTTGGTCGCCCTCGTCATCAGGTACGGAATCCTTCTAAGCTTTTAAAGTAGGCTTAACCAATAGGATTTGAAATCATTGTGGAAAACCAGAAAAACAACAAAATTGGCCAATGTATTTTGGCAATTCAGAATGTGAAAGAGCCTTGCGCAATTACGCACGGATTTGAGAGTGCGCTCTGAATAAACAATAGTAGATTTTACGTTAATGATTGGAAAACTGAAAGCAAAGTGCATAATTGACTAATGCATCTGGGTAATTCATAATGTGACAGACCATGCGCCATTGCGCACTTAATTGGCTGCGCACAGAAATAAGTACACTAAAATGCAGACTTTTCCTTTAGGATGCAACTGAGGGAAAACAATAGGAAAATGCGTTTGGATAACTTTCACAACCCATGCGCAATTACGCACTGATTTGAGTACCTGTGCTTCAGTTTTATTCACACCGTGCCATTTCTTTGATTAACGGATGTGATTTCAAAACTGACATTCTCCATTGAATAGCCCACATACATTTATTTTCCTTATTTCACGTCAGGTGTTATAGATTATGTTAGACCACATTGTGTGTGTATGTATTCCATGTGGCGGTGTGTTTCGCCCACTTACTCACAACCTGCCTCCTTCCTGACTTTCTTCCTCTCCAGGGAGTGATGGTCGGTATGGGTCAGAAGGACTCCTACGTCGGTGATGAGGCTCAGAGCAAGAGAGGTATCCTGACCCTGAAGTACCCCATCGAGCACGGTATCATTACCAACTGGGACGATATGGAGAAGATCTGGCACCACACCTTCTACAATGAGCTGCGTGTGGCCCCCGAGGAGCACCCCACCCTGCTCACTGAGGCCCCACTGAACCCCAAGGCCAACAGGGAGAAGATGACCCAGATCATGTTTGAGACCTTCAACGTTCCCGCCATGTATGTGGCCATCCAGGCTGTGCTGTCCCTGTACGCTTCCGGTCGTACCACTGGTGAGGGAAAAATATAGCACATCCACATATTTTTACGCACCGGTGCCAAGTTTCCATAAGAAACCTTGGCATCTACTGTGCGGTTGTTTGACCACCAGTTATCAGCTGACATATCGGATGACCTGTTCATTCACCCGCGTCCTTGTCTGATTTTTCCGCTTTCAGGTATTGTGCTGGATTCCGGTGACGGTGTGTCCCACAATGTCCCCATCTATGAGGGTTACGCTCTCCCCCACGCCATCATGCGTCTGGATCTGGCCGGTCGCGATCTGACTGACTACCTGATGAAGATCCTTACCGAGCGTGGTTACTCCTTCGTGACCACCGGTAAGTGACTCCAAAATACGACATTTCAGTCAAAAAAAAAAAAACAAAGCGCATAAATGTTAGATGATGTCTGACTCTCAGGCGCTAAACTTTGCAAATTCTGCCCTTGACAGCCGAGCGTGAGATCGTGCGTGACATCAAGGAGAAGCTGTGCTATGTCGCTCTGGACTTCGAGAATGAGATGGCCACCGCCGCCTCCTCCTCCTCCCTGGAGAAGAGCTACGAGCTGCCCGACGGTCAGGTCATTACCATTGGTAATGAGCGTTTCCGTTGCCCCGAGACCCTCTTCCAGCCTTCCTTCATTGGTGAGTGGATGCGTACCTGAACAACATAGACAAAGACAACAGAAACTATTTAAATGTATATTGCTTACTTTCCTTATCCTAAACAATGTTATTTTAAATAATTTCACACTTTGCCCCCAAAATTAAATTATATCAGCCAGTAGTAGTAGGCCTCACTGATGGTTGTTACATTGCTGTAGTTACAATAGTATTCATCATAATGTTTTGAAGCGTCCATGTTTCTTTCTTAGGGGTGTTTTCTCACACTTTGTGTCCATTTCTCTCTGTTTCCCTCATCTGCCCTCAGGTATGGAGTCCGCTGGTATTCATGAGACTGCCTACAACAGCATCATGAAGTGCGACATTGACATCAGGAAGGACCTGTACGCCAACAACGTCCTTTCCGGTGGTACCACCATGTACCCTGGTATTGCTGACCGTATGCAGAAGGAGATCACTGCTCTGGCCCCCAGCACAATGAAGATCAAGGTAACGCAGCCCCATCCATTCATATGGAAATACTTCGGGGAACACCTGAATGGTTACATTAGTTATTACGCATTGTTTATTGTTATTATACTAGTGTTATTAACGATATATTAATGAACTTTATAACATTTACTTAGTTGTATAGTTTAGCAATAGCCAGAAAATTATTTTTTTAACGTTTGAAACAAATTACAGGTAATACAAGTTGTATTGGTGAACTGTCAGAAAGAGGTTATTATGACCGTATTTAGTTCCACCTTGTATCACTTTGTTGCACCTGTTGTTAGATGTCCGACTTTGCGCTCACACTCTTTCTCTCCTCCTCCTCCTCCAGATCATTGCCCCACCTGAGCGTAAGTACTCCGTCTGGATCGGTGGCTCCATCCTGGCTTCCCTGTCCACCTTCCAGCAGATGTGGATCACCAAGCAGGAGTACGATGAGGCAGGCCCCAGCATTGTCCACCGCAAGTGCTTCTAAGCGCAACGCCATTACCACCACTACCATCACACGGATCATCTCTTGCTCAGGAACCAGCACACAGCCCGCTGCTGCTGTCGTTATTGTGGGACAATTTTGTACAAGTTTTTTTCCAGCCCAAGCTTTGTCTCAGTGACGTGAGACGATAAAAACAAAAGGACGAAGATTTGTCAACCTCTACACGCGGAGAAAAAATCGAAATGTAGAGAGAGCGTGAGCAAACCTCAAATAAGGGAACATCTTCCGGGTTATAGACTTACCTTACTCATGATTCTCTGAATGTCTTAATGAGGATGGTGAATTGTAGGCCTATAATCTGTTCTATCAACCAAATCTCTAACACCAACAGGTCCACAGGAAATAAAACTATTAACTATTTTCAAATGTGTTTGTGTTCATTTTGACTATGGTGTGAATGGCAATAGGAGACGCGTCTTTTATCCACAGGATCAAATAACTCTGTATGTCACCGTTGCGCATAAAACAACAACAAACAACAGGTGACCACAGAGTAAACAATGACACAAAAATGACAAATGTGAGGGCAAAAACACGAAAATATCAATGGAACCTTTACTCAAACACGGACACTGCAGCCACAGCAGTATCTATGGGGACACACAAATAATCATCGGTTGACGGAGTCATAGGTCTTCCTTCTCTTCCGAAACGTAATTGGATTCATTAGGCTACAAGACATAATAGGGCCGAGCCCTGCCGAGCATGCGCAAGGTGGCCGGTTTATATGAATAAACAGTCTTGGCTGCTTATCCTACGAAACGTCACGGGCGCTGGTTGAGTGTCGGCGCGGCTCCGTCTGCTCGACGCAGCTTCGAGTGGAATTCGCTTCGGACTACCATTTAGCTTGTCACAACACCCGGTTGATTCGAAAACCCTTCACGATGGCATGAAGGGAAAATAATTTTTCTTCATCTAAGATCACAGACAGATCCGTTTTGGTAAGCGTTTGGTGTCAACCTCGATGTGTTTACCTACATGCCTGCGCAGGTGGGATCCTCGGTTAGGCTAGTCGTACGATAGCCAAGCCCCATGTTATGCGTGGGCGTGTTGGTAGTAAATGCAATAATTTTGCTGTGTGCTGGGAAAGTCACCGGTTCATTTCAATATTTCCACAGTAATGGACGTAGAACGCCTGTGTCATGTGTCAGTCAGACGAATCATACGCGTAAAGCAAAATCGAAAAATCATCCTATGTTTTCATCATCAATTTGGCACCGCGCAGGGTATATTCTTCTATGACTGTACAAAGACATAAGAGAGTGCAAACGCCCACAGAGTCATCCCATGAAGTTGTGTTAAAATATTTATAGATGCTGTGTGCAGCAGGCCTGTAATGCGGTCAGTACTGTCAGTGTTTGGGTGCGCACCTGACAAGCTGCTACCCGCTCTGAACTTGCACGCAACGTAGCTACGCAAACGTGCACAGAGAGAACCAAGACATGCAGCGAATATAGCCCAGGCCTAATCAACAGGACGCAGCATTTAGGTCTGTTCCGTGACATTGTTTTGTGGTTTCCTTTTTAGATTCTTGCTTCATTTGGGCAAAAATGTCGAGCAATCCTAATAAGATGGCTGCAGCGAGAAAGGTCCGGTCGGAGTACATGAAGAAGTACCGGAATCCCAAATGGGACGCATGCTCCAAAAACTACGAGGACTCCGTGAAATACAGGGTGAATCGGCGGGTCATGGAGCAGACGCACAACCCTCTGTTTTGGGACGGCTGGGACAGCGGATCGGAGTCTCTGTCCAGCGGGAGATCAAGTCCAAAATTCAAAGACGTCCTGGAGGCTGCCGTGGCGAACAAGCTTCACATCGTGTCCGACTCCAGAGGGGACGAGACGGATGACACCCAGGACACGGTAGTGACCGTGGTGAATGGTAAACCTCCCCCGCTCCCGCCCCCGCCAGAAGCCCACAGTACAATGGGGGACACTTCTGCAGTTGGTAAGGCTCCATATCATGTCATACATCAGTGGTTCTCAAACTGGGTACTGAATGTATTCCAAGTGGGCATTGAAATAATTTTCTAAACATCAACATTGTATTTGTGTGTGTGCTTCTGTTGACTATATTTATTTGTGTTTGATTATTTTATTGGGTCAGAGCTTTGTGAAAAAAATCAAGTGGGCCCAAAGTTAGAAATGTTTGGGACCCCTGTCATGCATCAATAGCAAAACAGTACAGGCCTTCTGCCTACTTGTCATTTTGAACATGGTAGTGTCTTTCTGTTTTTCAGTTTTTGTGTTTGGTGAAGTCCATTTGTAGGCCTTGACAATGCGTAATAACTGCTTACTAACACTGACATTCATTTTGTATTTGTTAATACTCACGTAACATCTTGTTTAGTGTTGTCACTATGCTACTATCCTGCTGAACATCTGTCTCAATGTTGTTTGGTTATCTGTCTGTATGTTATATTACATTTTACATTTTACATTACATTATATTACATATTTTATTTGTTGTCTGTCTTTGTATCTGTCTCTCCCTGCTGTCTGTCTGTCTGTCACTTTCTCTGTGTGATTTAACATTTGGCAACATACTGAATAGCCATAATGCATGTGTGCACTTAATGTTTGCCACTTAATGGTTGCCAAATGAGGGACAACATGTTAAGTCATGCGGAACAAATGTGAAGTTCTCTGGATTTCTGTAGCGAGTCATTGGGATGGGCTTAGCAAGGTGACTTTGCCTATGGTGCGAGCCCAGGCTAATGTCATCATAAAGTGTTGCCTCAGTTTTGAAACCCATATCGCTTTGTTCTGTGCAGAGAATGGCGTCCCGTGTGAGACGGACACGGTGAACTGCAGCTCGTCGGAGGCCCCTCCCAAGAAGCGTCACCAGCGCCCACGCCGCGCCCCCCGCTCTGAGCCGGGATACGACGGGGACGTGGACAAGCCCCTCCGGCCCTCCTCGGCCCCCAAGCTGACCAGAGCCAAGAGCCAGCCTCCCGAGAGGGAGAGGGAGAGGGAGAGGACGAAGGAGAGAGAGAGCGGCTGCACCAGTGGCGAGAAAGACGCCAGGCGCTCGTACATGCGGCCCGGCTGGACCGAGAGACACATGGAGACCCGGAGCAGGACGCCCAGCATGAGACCCTCGGTGTCCGCAGGAGAGGTGAGGGGGGGGCCAATGGAACTGAATGGAATTGAATGGAATGGAGTTGGGGTTCATTGAAAATAGCTCATGTTATGATCATGAAAAGCAGGGTACCTGGCATGGTTTCCACAAGGGAGGTAGGAAATTGAATTCAGTTGAACAAAATTAAGTTGAGTTGAAATGTTCATGGATTAGACAATCTGAGGCACTCAAGGTTAGAATTTTTATACTTTTTAAATAGAAAGGTTAATTTTGAAATAAAAAGTATAAAAGTTGTAAACTTGAGTGCCTCGGATTTCCTCTACTTTGAACAAGATTTAGAGCCCCTACACTGATGAGCACCGAGGAAAAAAGGTGAACACCCAGAAGCACTCCCATTACCTGTTTTTTTTGTTGAGCTTTATTGAAATGATGTTTGGAAGTCAGAGGCGTGCTCAGTCCCTTTAGAAAGATGAAAAAAGTATTCTTGTGGGTGCTCTTTGGTTCAGGGCATGAAGAAGGCTCAACTGCCGCTACGCGTGGGCAATTTTAAAGTCCTTAATGGACATGTCATAAAAATAAAGACATTTTTAACTATACTTTTTGGAGTGCCTTGGTGAAGAAAAGTTATTTTCTCTTTTCAAGCAACTTTTATTGAAATGACTTGAGTTGAGTTGAATTGAAATGCACTTTATTGCCATGCAAGGCAGGAGCCCCAGCATGACAACATTACTGTGTGCAGGAGAGGTAAGGAATCAAAGTAGTGATTCTTAAGTTGAAATGGAGTTGAGTTTCATTGAAGTGATTGAAGTGAGTACAGACATGTAAAGCTGGATCTGCAGCACACAGGCATCCATGTCTACTGGAGAGGCGAGGAACTTAATCAAATTGTGTTGAGTTGAGGTGAATTGAATCACAGTTTTTTGCAAGGCAGGATGCCCAGCATGAGGGCGCCAGTGTCGGCCGGGAAAGTGAGTAACTCAATGGAATTGAGTTTAGTTGAATTGAATTGAATTGAATGGATAGACTGTATTTCCAATTCCATGTAGAAGCTGGATCTCCTGCATACAGGCATTGTTGTCCGCAGTGGAAGTGAGCTGTGAAATCAAATTGAGTTAAGTTGAATAGAAATTAAGATGATTTATTGCAATATCATGCAGGGGTCCTTGTATGTGGGTAGCCTATCAGTGTCTGCAAAAGAGGTTGTTGCGTTGAATTCAGTTGAAATGAGTGCACTTCATTGTCATGTGAAGCTTGAATACCTGTCTTCTACCTGTCTTCACCAATTGTATCGCAGTTAAACACAGACACAGTGCACCAATGCACCTAAAGGCCATTAAAAATACATCTCTCTTTTTTCCTCACTGTCTCTCTTTGTCTCTCTCTCTCACAAACTGATTCACTCACACATACAAACACAAACCCACACACACACACACACATACAAACACACACACACACACACACTCAGACACACACACACACACACATACAAGCACAAACACACACACACACGGACACACAAACAGCGTTGTGCAGCTGCCGCTATTGCCTACATCGTTAGAACTGTAGTACTAACTACCCAGGATTGAATGTACAGTATGTGATGTTTTTTCTATCTGTATTGGCCATGATATAGCCATAGCTGCTGAAATAGCAATAAATGTAAACAATAACAATAATAATTGAATGTACAGTAATGCCTCCTCCACTGCCGATTTTCTGGTAGGCTGGTAAAGCTCGACACAGCGCGCCTCGGCCGCCACTTTTTGCTTTACAATTGAGCTGTGTCGTCATGCCTATTAGAAAAGCAAAAAGTGGCGTCCGAGTCACGCTGTGTCGAGGTGTAGGCCTACCAGAAAACCGGCAGTGGACAAGAGGCATAGTATGTAAACAAAACGCAGCCGTAGGGCATAGGCAGAGGATGATCCAGTATTGTTGCAATTGGGAAGAGCTGGTCCACCCAGGCCACTGTGCTTCTTCAGGCCAGTGGGGAGTCCATCCTATCAGTCGGGAGACATGCAGGACTGGGTGACTTGTCACTAAGCCGCAGCGGTAGTGATGGTGGAGTGAGTGAGTGAGTGAGTGAATGAGTGAGTGAAACTGAAAGAATGAGAATGGAAAAAAATGTTGAGTTATTGGAAAATGGAGAGAATAATTATCCAATGATGGAGAATAGTGAGTGGGAGGAGTGAGTGGATGTGTAGCCTCTTACTGCAGCAAGGGTCGCCGGTGACCCTATTCACTTGCTGAAAATGCTTAGCTACATCATAACAACATTGCTATGACATTACAGAGAGCCATAGTGCTGCGCTAAGGGGAGAACAGAGAATGAATCGTGTGAGTGAATGAATCAGAATGGAGAGAATAATGAGCGGGTGAGAATGGAGAGGAGAGTGCAGAAGGGGTTAGATGATTCAGTGGCATGCGGCATGCGGAAGTGGCATGCTCTGATTTACTTTGGTTGAAAACACATCATTCACTGACAGGTTAAGATTTGGAATGAGTTTTGGTATAGGCACAATTCGGCATGTTTATAGGTTGGTGTACACTCGTTGTTCACTGACAGGGTAGGTTTAGGAATGAGTTTTGGTACAGTTTGACATTACAAACATGGCCGTAGTAGCCATTGTAGTAGTAGTCTAGCATCACCAACTATAGCGTCACATGACGGCACTTGGTCTTCCTTTGGCATGCCCATTGATTGTTCTAATACACAATAATTGGGCATGCCACTTCTGCATGCCACATGCCACTAAATCCTCTAACCCCCTCTCACAAAGTGAGTGAATGGGTGAGAAGGGAGAGAATCGGGGCTTTAAGTGGACCAATGTGGACCAGTACTGCACAGTGCACCCGGCACTTCTCAATTTAACCCTCTAGTCTTTTCATAGTCAGTTTCTAGTCAGTTTTCATGTTTGCATAATGTGGAGAATGAGTGAGTGAGTGATAAAAATCACTGCCTTCATGACAATATGATTCAATATCGATTTCTTAAGGCAGTGATTCGATTATTTTCTATACTTAAGAATGCCCCACGATATGATACAATAGAATTTGATTAGATCCAATTCGATTTTTTCCAATTACTTTTCCATGTCTATTATGTTACGGAGCTAGGGTATTGGGCAGGTGGCAGCGACTCGATTATTATAATTAAGAATGCCTCACGATATGATACCAAACGATTCGATTCGATTCGATCGTCGACTGTAGGATCGATGCATCGCGATACATATTGATTATTATTTACACGTACCCTAGTGAGTGAGTGAGTGAGTGAGTATTTGAGTGAGTGAGTGAGTATTAGAGTGAGTGAATGAGTATTAGAGTGAGTGACGGAGGGAAGGAGTGAGTGAGAGAGTGAGTATTAGAGTGAGTGAGGGAGGGAAGGAGTGAGTGAGTATTAGAGTGAGTGAGTGAGTGAGTGAGGTTAGCAGACATCCAACACTGCCGGTGGAAGGGCATGAATAATGCAGGTGGGCCCCATGTCATTGAGAGCTGCCCCAGGTCTCTCTTTCACTGTCGTGGCCTCTCTTCTGCTCGGTGTACCTACAGTGTAATATCTGCACAAGAGAAATGAAGCGAGATCCTCGTTTGGACTCTGAGCCGTGTGCTCTGTTCTTGGTTCTGGTTGTTGTTCTGTTATTACAGAAAAAAAGTCTTTTTTTTTTCAACCTTAAAATTATGCTTGCCAGATGTGGTGAATAAGTTGATGGACTTGTAACCAAAGGTTATTGGGCTTATAGGCACTGCAAATTTGCAGAGTGGAGTTGTGATCTGTACAACTTGGAGTAAAAACACTCAACTGAAAACAATTAACTACATTACCAAGAGTTTTAAGTAGGCCTACCATATCAAGACTTGGTCATTACAGTTACAGTGACAATAATGTTATGACAGAGTGCGTGAAGGAATTATTCTTACATATTACTACCATGTAAACTGACTGTCCACACAAGTTTTCTTAGTATTCATAGTTGCAGTTTAAAGTACAACGATGAGGATAACAATGTGAGCAAAGACACGCAGATAACAGCATGGCATTGGGTCCAATTGGCAGATACTTCACTTAACACATGTGATGATAAGAAAATGGTTGAAAGGCATAAAGATAACAGTCAGGCAGCATGACATACACTACAGTGTTACGTAAGAAGACTGTCTGGAGTCGACGATGGTGCCAGGAGTGTTGTGATAATGTCTTCTTTAAAGCAGCATGAAGGCCTTGGTTGTTTTTTAGTTGCCTGCAGTGACTTTGTATGCCACTTTGTCGCTCGATCAGCTGGTCATAATGGTCTGAGGTCTGCTTTCTGAAGATTTAGATGCTTTAATATAGACACTACACTAACTAACGCTGACTGGAAATGAGAGAGAGAGAGAGAGAAAGAAAGAAAGAAAGAAAGAGAAGGCGTCAAGTGGGAAAATGAAAAATGACCCAGGCTAGATTGAAACCCAAGTCACCATTAGCACTCACCCACTTATCCTGCAGGTGATGTTACCACTGCACCCCTCGGAAGAGCAGGTCATGACAGGGAGTAAAACAGAAAGCGCCAGGGGTCCAGAAAGGGTGGATATTTGTGGTTGTGGAAATAATTCTATGTTTTTTTCAATGGCCCTGCTATTTCCCTGGACAGACCTGTTGCTTGATAATGTGGCTTTTATTAAATATCTGACTGTGCAGTGAAAAGCACATGATTCCTGTATGACTCCTCGATATTCCTGAATTATTTCACTCTGTCTAGCTCTGGCATTGTTTTGCCTATGTTGTGATAGAAGTAGTGAAGAGAGGGACAGCAAGCGAGAGGGAGAGAGAGATGGGGTAGGGCTGGGAAATAGGGATGCAAACGATTAATCGATTAATCGACCTTAATCGACCAATGTGTTAATCGATTAAAAAACATTAATCGCAATTAATCGACAATTCAACTGATAAGAGACCCAGGTGAAATGGGCATGTGAAGAGTGTGTGTGAAGAGGGGTGTGAATAGTGGGAATATTTAAATCACCTTTGGATTAAAGAATTGAAATAGAATTAATTTAAATGTGGTATTTTATCTAAATTTTTAATCAATTTTTTTTTAGATTTAGTAGTTTTTTTGAGGAGCATTGAGATTTCAGGGGTAAAATGCCGCTTATCAATTAATTGTAAGTCGATCGATAAGGCTATCAACTAATGATTAATTAATTAATCGATAATTTGCATCCCTACTGGGAAATGACCCATGCTGAACTCCAACCTGGATTCCCCACGGCCAAGTAGCCTGACTGCTTATGGTATGCAGAATTAGCACCCCCTTGTAGTGATTTCAAATGTTGTGGGTTTTTTACATGACCTTAAACAACTTCCATCCTGTATTATCTATAAAATATGGATCTATATAATGCATAAAATGTCCTCCTATCTCAGCTCCCCTATTCTGTCCCGTTCTGCTCTTCAGATCGGAGGTGGTGGTTTTAAATTTTACATGAGTACTTTATGTACTTTTTGCTCATGCTGACATTATAAACATTAGATCTTTAATATTTCTGAATTATAAGCATCTCAACTTTTGAGTCCTCTGTCCTTGCAAACAAGCCACTACTGTGATTTACTGTATGTATATAGTATGTGCATTTCAAATTTACATTTGACCTGTCCTTCTCGCTATGACATAAACGTCATGCTCATATTTCTTAATTTTCATTGAAATTCATAAAGCATGTCAACACTCCTCTATTCTGTCCTTTTCTGCTCCGCAGATCCATCGTTCGGAGGCGGTGGCCAAGCGCCAGGACGCCCAGCGGTGGGGCGGGGCCCCCGGGGCCCTGGACCGGCGCCGGGCTCGCTCGGCCGACCTGGAGAAGCTCCGCAAGAGCCAGCTGAGCGTGGCCAACACGTCCAACGACCGCTGGATGACCGAGTACATGCGCTGCTTCTCCTCCCGCATGAGGTGAAAGCAACACGCTGCCCCCAGTGCTTGAAGTGGGAAAAAAAGAGGTGCAGGAACCCTAACCATCCGAAAATACCATCCAAAAAGAAGTGCAGGAACCCTGGTTTTCCAACAGTCTCATCAGTACCAAATCAGTACAAGTCATGTTTTTGTAGGCCTATTGCCTGCACGCATTTTGAAAAACTTTGTTTTCAACTTGTAAAATGGCGGCGCACGAGGTAAGTTCTGCCCCCCCCACTTCAAGCACTGACTACCCCCCTAACCAACCAACGAACAAACGAATGACTGAACAAACGGGTGAACTCCTCTCCTTCTCTCTTACTAGAGTACGTACGTCCTGATTCTGAGTATGTGTCATGTTTCTCCTTCCGATTGAGGGTGAAAACGTGCCCTCGGAACCAATGAATGAACTGGTGAATGGCAATATCCTCCCTACCACCCGCTCTTTGTCTCTCCTTCCCTCTCTCTCTCTCTCTCTCTCTCTCTCTCTCTCTCTCTCTCTCTCTCTCTCTCTCTCTCTCTCTCTCTGTCCTGCTGAGTACATGCATTGCTTCTTCCAAATGTGGTGAAATCTTGCCCTCAACGAATGGATGAACAGCGATACCTTCGCGCCATCCCTCTTTCTCTTCTTCTTTCTCTCTCTCTCTTGCTCCCTCCTCTTGTCCTCTGTACTGACTCTCTCATCGGGCCGATCCAGTTTCCTCATTACTTTAAAAGGGTTTCACATGTGGATTTTGAGACGGGGAAGTGGAGGTTGTTAACATACAAGATTCACTCTCCCCTCATTGTGAGGATGAATGTTTTCTATGGCTGGGACAGAAGAATACTTTTTCGCTCTGAAAACACACATGGTCAGGATGGAGAAATCCACTTGGCTAAAGTTTTTGTCTTTTTTCATCTTTTGGGTCTTCTAAAAAGAGCAGATGAGGTCCATTTGTTTTTAGCGTTATTCCCTTTAAGAGTAGTGACACAAAACCAGCAAGTATGAATTCCATTTCTTCTGATTTATGTCATAGGGGTGATGTATCGAATGGAAATGTATTTTTCTGTAACGCTTGCTCCTGCAGTCAGTCATTCAGTAGGCTGCTTGAGGTTTGCAATGTACCCACACAGTGCTTAACTGTTTGAGTCCCAAGTGTACACTGAGCTATGTAAATGAATTCCTTAATAGCTATGGATCAAACATTATTACAGAGGACCTATATGGAAAGGATGTGATGCACTGTGATGCACAGTTGTTACCTTAAGTGATTAGATGACTTAACATGTTCAGCTGACATGAAAGCAATGTAATACGGAGTATTCATTTAAAATGCTTGTTTTTAAAACACAAAAAGGGCAGCTTTTTTATCAACCGTGCATGATGCTGTAGAAAAAAAAATTGTTATGTATAGTACATATATGTGCCGTGGCAGAGCTATAGGCAGAAAACTCCCAAGACCCCAAATCATACGTGTATTTGTAATAGTTGGACCAAAGCATCCTGAAGTTTAAGAACGTAGTCAGTTTTTAGACGATGCATTCCCAGTGGCTTGGGTGTTAAGCGTACCCCTCAGGGTTGAAGATGTCACTGTGTGGAGAAAACGATATTATAGACTGTATTTTTGCTGCGATGGAAAAGGTGAACATTAAATGATAGTCAAGGGCCATCATGAACCATTTTAGACACCAACACTTTAGAGCAAACAACAGTATGGCAGAAATTGCATTCCACCAACAAGAGATAGTGCAGGCTAATTCACTATGGCCTAACAGAGTAGGCCTACTGTAAATTGATATGACTGCTACTGGCTGGTGATGCAAAGACGCTGCCAGTACGTTCCAAATAAAAATGTCCCAAAAAGTTCAACACCCCACCCCCCCTTTTTAAATGTAACTGTTAAAGTCAATTTCCCACTTGGAGCAGGCATCACTCTCAGTTATTTAATCTCTGAGGGTGCTGGCCCAAATATTGAAATTCAATGTTTCAAGAAGGAGGCCGCACCTTGCATAGCAGTCATAGCAGTGCTATGCAAGGTGCGGCCTCCTTCTTGAAACATTAAATGTAAATGTTCACAATACCACAAAAATGTTGACATTGGATGTTTGTTTTTCTTTCGATTGTTCAACATGACTTATTTGGTATTTTCACCTTCCTAGCTGTGGAAGAATGTTTATAGTCACATAATGTATGTAACTTATAGACTCAACTACTGTAAATGCAGAATGTATTTTTGCTTTCACTCGCACTAATGTATTTTATTTATTTATTTTCGCCTTGATATGATGTCTTACTGGTGTAATTTAAGTATTGGGAGAGCTTTTGAGGCGTTTTTATTTTTCCTTCAGGTGGAGTCTTAAGTGGTTGTGGCGTTATGAGGTTCTTGAGAATTTGTTGTGGTGCTCATCTTGCATGGTGTGTTGTTGTGTAACATGGACAGACTGGGCTGTAGAAAGTAGGAAGTCATGCTGCTTGATTCATGCATCTGTGATAAAGCTGACACACACTAAGAGGAGTTTTCACAGAGGACACGTGCTCGCCACACCCAAGGCAACAACGCCCTGTTTTTCAAGTTTCAAATATTTTCGTTTCGGTTGTTCATCAACTTGTAACTGTGTGAAACTTTAAAGGTGCACTGTGTAATATTTTTAGTAGTTCATTTCCAGAATACTACCACCACCATCAAAATCTAAGTATGCATTATGATTGGGAAAATTGCATTTTTCATGCATGAAAAGTGGGATCTTCTCCATGGTCCAACATTTTGAATTTCCTGAAATAGACATTTTTAGCTGCAAAGCTTACTGTACTTTGGTCATACTAGTAAGTACATATTGGTTTATTATTTAGTAACTATTCATGAGAAGATCAAATTTGGCAATAGACGACAGCACAGTTTCAATGAGCAGTATAGTTGCAATACCTACTCTGACCACCATCCTACACGGTGCACATTTAAGGTACTTCTGGATACGCTATGCTGCCTTCCAAAGGCTACAACATCCCTAAACAAGCCCTGAGGTGTCTCTGTTGTCCTGAGGTGTGTACCCTGTCTCTGAAGTTCTCAACTCTGCTTCCAATCTGTATGGCAACAGAACCATAGGGCAGTTGAACAGTACTGAAGACTCAGTGTGCAACATGATCTCTCAGAAGCACTTCCGTGCGTCAATCACGGAAAACAATTCCAGGAGCACGGAATTTTGGCAAAATCCATGAAACTGACACGGATTCCGTGTCCCAAAGATCCGTGTCCATTCCACGGAATTCTGAGAGATCAGGCTGTAGTGTGGCTTTAACACAGTAAACTTCAATAACTCGCTTTTGCTGGCCGAGGTTTGGTAGATCTAAATCGGATCAGCTGGTTCAGTGAATGACTTGGTTGGAGCTTCGCTGCAAAATGACCTTTATCGATTTTGAAACGGTTCGGAGAAATTGACTTTTTTGCATTGTGCATTTCATTGAATCGCATTGCGAAATGCATTTTATGTAGGTCTAAAAAGTATGTTCTCAAAATATTTGAATGGCAAGAATTCATACATGGATGATAGGACGTCTTAAAGGTTGTTTACAATAATAAAATGCAATAGTTAAAAAAATGGCGCTTACACCATTTTGCAGCGAAACTCTTTAAATACGTACTATCTCTATACTGTAATTTAAGGGCATGGCGACTTCTTTCTGGGCCGGGGATGTCTGTGAATCTGCTCCGTGCTTTTTTTTATTGATTTGAGTTGACCATATAAGGATTGTTTGCAACAGCTCATCTCAGGAGATCAGTGGAATGCTAGTCTGATAGATCCGCCACCTTGGACTTCATTTATTTCTCTGAATACAGGGGGTCTGACTTCGGTCTTCTTTTGACTTTTTTTTTTTTTAGAATCTTGCCCGACCAATCCGATAAAAGTGTATGTGTTTTTGAAAAATCAAACTGACTGTGGGCTACATCTCAATTAATGCATAGTCAAAACAGGTTAGAGATTGAATAAAGACAGATATGCACATTTTAAACTTCAACAACAGAACCTATACCATAGCAAGATTTTTTTTTCCTCAATATGGCAAAGTCAGACCCTCTGTACAAAATGAAATATAGTCCAAGGTGGCTGGTTTACTAGACTTGTACATTACTGCTAATGCTTCTTTTATTCTAAAGGCAATGTACATTTAAATCCCCTTGACCTGGTGTAGAGCTGCCTTTTTTAACTCTCTATGGCGTGCACAATCATATTGCTTTATTCCAGCGGCTCTCCTTTAGTGATAGTCAAATACACCGTGAACAACTGTAAAATATATTATATAATACACTAAAGTTTAAATCTGAAGAATGTTTTTGTGTGAACAAAAAAAAGAATGCTATCATTTCTGAACTATTTGTTTTGGGGTTTTTTTCTTGCATTTGTGCAAAGCTGAAGGACATCCATAAGCTATACACAGAGTTTATTAACAGTATGATGATAAAGAACACAGACTAATATTGATATCTCTCAGAAGAAGATGTTTACATTTCTTATCCTTGTATTTCTTTGTATAAAAAAAAAAAGCACAATAATATATTTTGATCTGTGGTAAAGCACACAAAACTACTTTAATTGTTCTCAATAAATATTGTTTGGGTAGCTTTTTTGGACGTTTCCATTGATTTCTCTTTTGCTGTAGGGTAAGTGAAAGACCAACCCAAAGCATGCTTGAAGATTCTTATGTACAATTGGTGTTATTGCAGATCATCAGCTAGAAAAGGGCACATGTCCATGGGTAGAAATGAGAGAAAACGACCGAAAACGAAACGGTCTCCTAAGGGGCGTTTTCCCCTCCTCCTTCTCTTTCTGTGGTGTTTTGTGGTGCCTTGTGTAAGCTGTGCGCTACTGCCATCTACACCGCTAAGGGAACTCAATTTACTCTCAAAACCTCTGCTGGTCTTCTAAAGGGGCGTTCACCTGGATCCTTGGAAAGCATGTGCTTGGTTCGTCTCTACCTTTTCCAATGTCTCTGATCATCTAAAGCAGGGATGTCAAACTTAGGCCCAGGAGCCAAATATTGCCATGCAGAGCCCTTTTATTCAGCCCACAGGATCATTTCCAACGGGTGTTTGAATAAGACTTGAGAGCAAACTTTTGAGCATCTCAAGAATTACGAGTGAGTCCAGACCAATGTTAGAGCACATATTAGCTTATAGAAGTATATGATAGTATAAGTACAGGGAATGTGTTATTTGCCTAGCTGTAAGTACTAAGCGTGTGTACTGTATGCATAATTTCAGTGCATTTTTGAGTGAGTGTTGAATTCGGCCCACAACTTCATCCCAGATTTTGATTTTTGGCCCGCTGTGAATTTGAGTTAGACACCCCTGATCTAAAATAATCAGAGGGTCCCTCCAGATGAGCTCTGCCCTCTCCAGGTAACTTATTCAGTGAAGTCATGGTGACCCCTAGAGGCGAGGGCCTGAAACAACCTCATAAGGTTTATCCTGACCAGAGGGGGCAGGAGAGAGCAGCCAGAGAGAACAGGACAGAGCAGGGTGGTGTGCCCATAGAAGTAGAACACAAGACTAGTCTAGAGGTGAGGTGACACAGCAATTCGGAATGGAAACTGCAGGCAAGTGCAGCCTCCATCTTCTGTAGGTAGACCTGTGTTCTTCAGTCAGTGCAAATAATGGAGAAACACACAAAACCCTGTCAAAACATGGCCCTAACCCTATCCAGACTTAATATCCATCTGAGTGAGAACCAGGTTAATCCAGACTGGGGGGGGGGGGAGTGCCCGCACCAACTTTGATGTTGTATAATTCCTTAACGACTTAAGCTATGACTATGAAACTTGGTGACTTTTCCTAAAATTTTGTTGGCTACAGTTTAGTACCAAAAGATTATGTTTATCATCTTTCCTGACAGGTATGTCTGACCGAAAATCACTGATCTAAGTCTCATTATTGTTCCTTTCTTATCACTTACTACTTATTGTATAGTTGTTTGATTACATTAGCAAAAATTTGCTACATGACATACCTAATCTAATGCCAGCTTCATTAATTATCATTCATTTATGCTAATTTGATGACGTCGCCACATAGCCTACGGTTTATAATCACGGCGGGCTTTATCTTTACCAATGCACATTTCACCTCAATTTCATTCATTCTTTTTATTTCTCATTGCTTAAGTGTGTCATGTATATCATGCCCTGCAAATTTGGTAATGATATATCCTGTTGTTGAGGACTTACCAATTGGCGGAATGTTATAAGAAACTGAAGCCACTTTAACATATGTATGATGCCATTTTGTGACACATATTTCCATATTTTTTGTTATTTCCATTAGCATCAGACAACTTTGTGAGCATTTAAGTAGTCTGAAGCATTTAGACCTTAATCATTCAAATTTAAGTGCATTGCCTAAATTTGATGGAAAATACATTATGGCGAGATTTTGGGCATTATAATCAGATAATGATGTCATAATGATGTCAAAATATCATATAATGACACAAAAGTGATGGGTGCTGTTCTGCAAAAGTTAATCAAGGGTCAACCTAGTTGCAGCGGTCACAGTTGATGTTTTCATGTTCCCTGCTCTGGCAACCAAGATCAGTTCATCTGGAATCTGTACCACTTCAGCATGAGAACTTTAAAGGTGCACTGTATAGAATGTGGCCAGAATGGGTACTGCAACTATGCTGCTCAATGAAACTGTGCTGTCTGTCTGCCAAATTTGATCTTTTCCTGAATATTTACGAAATAATAAACTAATATTTACTAGTATGATCAAAGTGCAATACGTTTTTCTGGTAAAATTGTCAATTTCTGGAAATTCAAAAAGGGGGATCATGGAAAAGATCCCCTTATTCATGTAGGAGAAGTGCAATTTTAAAATGTTTAGAATTTGATGGAGGTGGTAAATATTAATGAAAAAGGTAACATTTCTGAATGGACAGCATGACTTCTGGAAATAAACAACTACAAATCTTACACAGTGCATCTTTAAATGATCACAAGCAGTTGACAAACAGACTCAGAGCCCCAACAACTCTAGTATAAATGTATGGCACATATTGCTGAGGTGTCAACAAAGGTGTTCGCCCTCAACGAATTAGAGATCACCTTACTGTTGTCAAACGTTACTGTGACATTTTACACATCAACATTTCTCTTACTCAGTGACTGTGCAAACCTGCTGCAGGCTCCAGTGGCATCCAAATGCACAGCCACAGAGGAGCATATTGCTGACTTAATCTGGTACAGGTGGTCCTGTCTTGTCCTATTATGCTGGATAAGCAGCAGCAGCCAGCCCTGGCAACCCCCTCTCCTCTCCTCTCGACTAATACACAGAGTCGGACTTACCATTAGGCAAACCTAGGAAATTGCCTAGGGCCCCAACCAAATCTGAGGCTCCCACTGTCTCATCAGTGGATATAAACACATAAAAAGTAGGCCTGAGTAAAGAAATCGAAGCTATCGAGATGACAAATGATGACCTTTATCATGGCCGCTGACAGCTTTGGCTGGACCCAGGATAAAGCCATTTGGAAGCCCCCCACCAAATACATACAATGTAATGAGAACCCTCTCCTCTCTGATAATACACAGAGGCGGACTTTATATTAGGCAAACCTATGAAATTGCCTAGGGCCCGACCAAATCTGCCTTCCGTAGGGGCCCCCACTGTCTCACCAGTTGATATAAACACCAAATACATAAAATGTAATGAGAATTCAATTTTGGGTCCCCTTTGTCTCTGGGCCTGGAACAATTGACCTTGTTGTCCCCCACCCCTGTCAGCTTCTCTGCACTTATTTGTGTACATGTTTAAAGACTGACTCTTAAGGGCCCCATGTTTATACTTGGCCTAAGGCCCCCAAATGGCTAGATCCGCCCCTGCTAATGCACTTAACTCCATGGCAGGAGTTCCCGTCTTCCTGGCAGCTGGCAAAGATCTTACCAGGCAGTCATGGATGGCTCTGGTCGCTTCGTGACCTCAATACTGCACCTCAAGTACCTCAAGTCACTGGGATAATCTTTGCCTTTTGGTTTCGCAGGGCTGTGTGTGTGTGTGCGTGTGTGTGTGCGTGTGTGTGTGTGTGTGTGTGTGTGTGTGTGTGTGTGTGTGTGTGTGTGTGTGTGTGTGTGTGTGTGTGTGTGATGCAATTTCAAAAAGGTTCTCATTCCGCAAACTCCATTTTTAGGGTTTTTTTAATTGTATTTTGTGACCCAGCACAAAAGAATTGCGACTGATATGAATAAAGACACAGATTAGTACATGATATAAATACATTCATACATTTAAAGTAAATTAGCAATAATATATATTAATAAATACTTTAAAAAAAGAATACAAACCAAAATTGCTCTCCAACAGCTCATTGTTTCACTGGCTATACCAGCTGCACTGTCTATGTGATGTAAGGTCACTCACTATATAAATATAAAAATAGCATTACATAGTTCAGTGTAAAAAATACAAATACTTTAAACAAACTTTTTCTTAAAATCTCTTGAAGGCTATATTTATAATATCATTCAACTTTTCCACACAATCTTTAGTTAATTCCACTACTGGTATAAAAACTCTATTTGTTTTTGTAAAACGGCATAATCTTGTATATTATATTTCAGTAATAAAGATGTGAGGTGTTGTGTTGGGGTATAGCAGTGGGCACACAGTGAGTTCATCAAGTACCTTATAATAAGTATCTTACAACAACATAAGTAGGTGAATTCAGGTAAATTGGGCCACTTTGGGGCCATTCGCTTATATGCAAAAACATGGCCCAATTTACCTGAATTCACCATATCTCCCCCCTACTTCACAAACTACCAACAATTCCAACCCACAATAATGAAGACAGAGATACATTCCCACTGGACAACACAGCACATCCCTTGTGTTTCTGGTAGCAGCATTTTTGTGTCCATATCAAATTACTGCATAATGTAGCTTTTTTGCAGGATATACAGTGCTCTTGGGTCACAGTAATACTGCATTCACAGTATACAGTAGCAGCACAACACTGTGTGACACTATAATTTGGAATTTTGTATATGAAAACAGTGCAATTTTGCACCAAAAAAATGCAGGAAAAGGTGTGTTGTGTGGTTTATAACTATCGTGCTACCATAGTTGTGTTGTTGATCATTACTTAATATTACATTTTTTAAAATTAAATACAGCAGCGTGTTTTTCTCACAAGAGAAAGTTTTGCCACGTTTTGTCACGGTGTCATGGTCTCGGATATGCAGCTAAACTTCTTCCACCAGGACTCGGAGAGCTTGCGGATCTTGTTGTGGGTGCTCCTCAGGTAGTGCCTCTGGTCCAGCTGTCCTCCTCCTCCTCCTCCTCCTCCTCCTCCTCCTGCTCCACCGCCTCCCTCCTGCTCCTCCATGCTAGCCACGATGGCCGCGTCGAACACCTCCTTCACGTTCTTCTGGGTGAGCGCGGAGCACTCGGTGACGGCCACAGCATTGATCTGCTGGCCGCAGGCGCTGGCTTCCTCCGCGGAGACCGGGTGTTCCTCTGGCCCCTGCTGCGCCAGCTGGATCAGGACCTAACGTACAATACGAAACCATACAATACATTAGGGCCACGAATTCACTTTGTTCATCAATTTTTGTCTTTTATTATTTCATGGCTGGATTACGTTTCGACTTCATATTGAGAATCTGATGAAGATGGTTGAAGTCGAAACGTAATCCAGCCATGAAATAATAAAAGACAAAAAGGATTTTAAGTGTGCGCGGACTTCTCACTTTGAAAACTACAGTTGTCCTTCGTCCTGCACCTTTGGATGTGCACAATCCTCTCCTTCATCTTAACTTTGTTCATCACCAGCCAAAATGGCTAATAGATGTTAATATCGGTAGCCAAACACACACTCACTAATGGGCCACAGTGGCTAGTAAGTTGGTCTTGTCAACCAACCAACCCAACTGAAATTTCAACAGCATGTGTGTGTGTGTGTGCATACCTGGACGTCCAGGCGGAGGTCTGCCTGTGTGTGTGTGTGTGTGTGTGTGTGTGTGTGTGTGTGTGTGTGTGTGTGTGTGTGTGTGTGTGTGTGTGTGTGTGTGTGTGTGTGTGTGTGCATACCTGGACGTCCAGGCGGAGGTCTGCCTGTGTGTGTGTGTGTGTGTGTATACCTGTACGTCCTGGCGCAGGTCTGCCTGTGTGCCCACCAGCAGGATGGGGGCGTGGGGCCGGTGGCGTCGGATCTCGGGGCCCCACTTGGCGACCACGCTGCGGAGGGAGGAGGGCTGCACCACGCTGTAGCACAGCAGGAAGACGTCCGCACCGCCGTAGCACAGCGAGCGCAGCTTGGCAAACTCCTCCTGCACGCACGGGGCGGGGAGCGCAACCATGAAATGTGTCACCCAGTGGTGTAGTCTACGTAGAACGCGGGTATACGGAGTATACCCACTTCTAAATTTCAGGGATTTCAGTATACCCACTTAAAATGGATTGATCCATTGTTTTGAATAGCACAAATATATACAGTATACCCACTTCAAAAAAATCTCAAATATACAGTATAACCACCATAAAAAAGTAGACTACACCACTGGTGTCACCTTATTATTACCTCCGACAAGAAGGTCATGTTTTCACAGAAAACATGCTGTATAGTCGCAATAACTTTCAGACTCTGTTACAGTACAGCCCTCGTTGCGTTCCCATCTGGTCCGAGCCTATGTTTTTTGCTGGCCTTGCTTACCTCCGCCAAGGAGGTTATGTTTTCGGTTACGTTGTTTTTTCTGTCTGTCTGTCTGTCTGTCTGTTTGTTTGTTTGTCTGTCAGCAGGATAACTCGAAAAGTTATGAACGGATTTGGATGAAACTATGTGGAGTTGCTGAAAATGAAAAAAGGAGGTGGTGATCTGGAATGCGATCCGGATCCAGGAATTTTTTAAAGATTCTTCACCATTGCGGGATAGGGCAAAAAAAACTCCACAAAAACAAAGCAGAAAGACTTAAAAAAAAATAGTGTAACATGGTCAAATGTTCTTTCAAGCAGCTTCTTTGGCGGAGGTCTGCGCTCTCTGAGTGCATTTCTAGGTTATTTATGTTTTTTAGGCTTTTCTTGTCTTTAGCCTATTTGATAGGACAGTTTGAGGGGAGATAGAAGTAATGGTGTAACGATGATCATACAACCAAACTACCTTCCCCTTTACAATTTCAGGGTATTCCTCATACGTCCCTCCCACCACACTTCCCTCAGACATCCGAGGGTGCCCCAAATGCTTCACCCATGACTGGGGTGCCACACACAAGGGCCAGCCTATCATGGGGGGGTCCCTCCTAATGGCTCACACACAGTAAGTGTACCTGCAAGACCCCAAGGGTACCAAATGACCACCAAGCATGGGTGCTACTAGGGGAGGGGAGGTGTTACAGATTCTAAGGGCCCAAGCACTGACAGCACTGACAGGGGCCCTTAAGGGAGGCCACAAATTCGAATCTTTCATGGGGCCCAGCATTTCTGGCGGCACCTGCCACTGCGTGTCCATATTGAGGTCAAAGCCCAACAGTCTACACCTTAATGTCTTGTATTTACTTATTAACAATTTCTTCATCATTAGATTAGATAGATACTGTAACTGAGTTTCTCTAATGATAAAATAAAGTGAAGTCAGACTTACATTATGCTCTCCACTGGGGGACAGCCTCTGCAATTAAAAAAAATATAAGCAATAAGTGATAAGAAGGCCACACGTGTCGCTTCATGAGAAGAATTCTTATTAAAAAAAAATAATAATAATAATATAATACATTTTATTTTTGAGCGCCTTTCAAAATACTCAAGGACACTTTACAATCAAAACAAATACATAACAGTAGAGAAAAGTATAACAAAGCTTCAGTGAAAAATAAACGCGGTAATAGTGACAAAGTCTTAGTTCTATGACTGCTACTACAGCATTCCAATAGTAAGCTAATGTGAACATAATTGCACATTAATCAATCAATAAATTAAATCAATATTGTAGTAAAGATCAGCACCAAAGCACAATTGTGCAATTCAATCAATCAGCAAGTCAATTGTTCAGTCGATCAATAAGTTCTATCAATATTGGGATCCCCATCAGTACCTACCTCGCCCGATATGTCACACAGCTGTAGCCTCACTGGCTCCCCATCCACCACTACAAGGGCTAGAGGAGAGAAGAGGAGAGGAGAGAAGAGAAGAGAAGAGGAGAGGAGAGGAGAGGAGAGAAGAGAAGAGAAGAGAAGAGAAGAGAAGAGAAGAGAAGAGAAGAGAAGAGGAGAGAAGAGAAGAGAAGAGAAGAGAAGAGAAGAGAAGAGAAGAGGAGAGAAGATGAGAGAAGAGAAGAGAAGAGAAGAGAAGAGGAGAGAAGAGAAGAGAAGAGAAGAGAAGAGAAGAGAAGAGGAGAGGAGAGGAGAGGAGAGAAGAGAAGAGAAGAGAAGAGGAGAGAAGAGGAGAGGAGAGGAGAGGAGAGAAGAGAAGAGAAGAGAAGAGGAGAGGAGAGGAAAGAAGAGAGGAGAGGTGAAGAGGAGAGGAGAGGAGAGGAGAGGAGAGGAGAGAAGAGAATGGTCAGCAAATTATCTGACACAATTATAACAAATCTGGTTGTATGGGTGGTGAACATTTATTTATAGGTTCAAGACTAAGCTTCCCTTCCGTTCTTAAAACATGGCATGGCCAGGGGTGGTGCTGTGGTACACGCATGGTAGAGCACCCATTCCATATGACCCTACTTGGGGACCCAGGTTCGAGTCCGGGTTGGAGTTCGAGTGATTTCCCAGTCCTATACCCCAACTCTCTCCCTACCACTCCCCTGTCAAATATTCACTATCCTATCATAAGAAAGGTGCAGCAAATTGTGTAGTTGTGTGTATATAGCCTACCCATAGTTGTGAGTTTACTGCATTACCATTTTGTTTAGTTCTTATTAGCTAGGGGGTCAATAACAAAGCTCTGATGCGTGAGTAAAGAATTACAGTAGGCCTAGTGTTGATCACTGTGTTGCCGTGTAATGTCATGTTTTTGTTGTTGTTGTTGTTGTTGGAACTGTTACTGTAACTGTAACTGTAAAGTTGTAACTGTTTGTACAGCACTTTGGTCAGCTGTTTATTTTATTTTGAATATGATTTGATTTTGGTTTTTTTTATTGTTTTTGTTTGTTTGTTTGTTTTTCAATAACAGTGATTGATTCCACAGACTGGTGAGCACTGAGGCTATCTTGGATTTTTTTTTCTTAAAATTTGACTGCAGTAAAACCTTGAAAACTATTAAAATGCATGCATGTGTTTTGTCACTTTATTTAGAGTCACACTGGCTCTGCATCCTCTGTCATTAATGCTGGAACAGTAAGTAAGTCAGTACCCTTTACTATCCCACAGTTTGGAAATTCATGTGTTGCAGCACACAACTTGTGCAAAAGTAGACGACATACATACAGACACGAGATCAAGAAGTTGGAAAATATATATGGGTTATATAAAATAGAGATGTTATTAAAATAGAGACAGCGTGGGTGCGAGCGTCACAAAACAAACACTGTTGCAGCTTTACAGTTAGACTATCAAAACAGTTCTGGAATGGTTTCATAAAAGTAATTACATAAATATAGCCTAATAGCCTATAACACATCTCACTGCGGCCATGGAGGGAAAGCCATGACAACCTGTTGTTCACACTGCTCCTCCTTGGAATCCAAGATGTCTTAATCCTGCGAAACCTCTTCTGCACAGGTAGACTAATAAAGAGTTCTGAACTTGACACAACAAAACCAAAACAAAAGGCAAAGCCTACCTGCAAAATTGTCGAAAGCGGTAGGAACATACTCTGAGGGATAACCGTTGGTCGTGTAACTGACGATGAGGCTTGTTTTGCCAACTGCTGCGTCCCCGACTATTACGCACGTTACTTTCTTCTCAGGTGCAAATCGTGAACTCCGGTTTGGCACGTAAGTTTCCTTACAATTAGGAGAAGACGTTCGTCGCGCGGGTATCGGGGGCACAATTAACGTCAACGTTGTCGTGTCCCCCTTGTCACTGTGGTACGACGACGGCATTTTTTCATGTCCCGACAAAGTAAACAGACACTACGGCGAACACTATTAGCCTACCCTGCGCGTGCCTTCTCTGTGTTTATCATCCGTTAAGCCCTTGCGCGGCGATTGCTCCTGGTGCCGATCCGATTTGTAGTGATCTTTTCAGGTGATACCCAGCACCTGCTGCTGCCTTGCGTGGTTGGAATTGTAGTCTTGCTCTGTGGTGTTGTGGCAGTGCGTATTCCGTTTGGAGACTATCCCAGACCCCAGACATCTGCCGGGCCCGTGGCTCCTGAAAAGCGTTATAAAAACGACAGGCAGATAGTATTTCAACCGACTAAAATGAACCCATTCAACGTTGCATGACTTACAGTTGACAGCATGCGCATTAAACAATAGCGGCGCGCGTCTGTCTGTGTGGGCTGGTGCCTGGTGGTTACCCAAGTTCAGGAGACCGTTGACTTGACAGACAACGATTTACTGTGTGTGTTTTTTACCGCTTGAACAGCGCCGCCCCACGGAACCTTTTCGTCACTGCATTGATGTGATATGACCACAAAAAGTCTCTGATATGACTTCATTTTTGGAGGTTGGAATTGGTGGGATAGACACAGCACAAAACAGGCCAAAATTCAAAGTCAAATTTCACAGTAGCCTAACTTACTACATTGAAATTTCACAACAGCACTTCTGGAAATGATAAATGTAGCCTAGCGTCTACACTACAGACAAAAGTCGAGGAACCTTTTTCACTCAAAGGGCCACTTCAAATTTTATAGTGTCCTCCATACTATGAACACAAACCAGGATTTCCCCCAGCACCTGAGGCCTATATTGGAGGCGGACACCTTCTCTAGGTCCCCTGAAAATATAGCTTAATTGTACTGCACATGTAAAATTACTTTACAAAGCACGCTTAACTGCATAACATTTGAATTATATTGTGGGGCGGATAAGATGCCTCAAAGGGCCTGAGCCATAGGTTCCCCACCCATGACACAGGCCTAATTCATTTGCTACAGTAGTGGGAGATTTCTTTCAAATGTTTGCTCCTTTGAAATTTCGCCTGGGGCCCCAGCTGAACCTAGAGTGGCCTCTGCATCCAAGGCATGGCTGTAACTACCATTGAGGACACAGAGGTCATGTCCTCTGTATTTTTTTCAGAAATGTAACATTTATTATGAATATTGATCTATGATCAACAATGGTAAATTCAGTCTGTATATGCCACCCCTATTCCCATTTATTTGCCTCAAACACAGGCCACATTTTCTCAAATCATAAGTTGAAATATCCTGACTATCCTGTAGACCAGTAATTCTCAACTGGAACAGTCTTGGGACCCACCATTTTCCACTCTCATTCGGTCGCGACCCAATTTTTTTAGCGTTCAAGTCAATTCAATGCAATTCTCAAAATGAACCCAAGACTCGAATGACTGGTTGCACGTTATCTATCTCGCATAAACATTCAGATTGTATCTATGACAACAGATGACACAGAGTTCACTAATAAAAGTTGTAAATTGTTGCAGGAAAAGTTGGATTTTTTTTTATTTTTAGAATTACGTTTTTTTTACACCAAGGCTCTGCGACCCACCCATGACCCCTCCGCGACCCACTTTTGGGGCACGACCCACCAGTTGAGAAACACTGCTGTAGACCATTATCAGAATCTTAGAAAACCTTGCAACAGTCAGTGTGCGAGTCATGGATACACACTGCAAGGCAAGTGTTCTCGTCAAACATTCCGGAGCGAATTCTCAAGGCAGAACTTAAGAGTTTGACTGAAGAGTTTGAAGCATTCTAAATGAACAGTATGCAGTACAGCGCACAGTATTTGACCCCGGTATTTGAAAATGTCTGGTTACGGCCCTGATCCCAGGCCCAGAAAGTACAAGTCCAGCCATTTGATCCAGTCAATTGACTCAACCCACTGCTCATAGGTTGAGGGCAGGGCTGCAGTACTTTAGTCCGGGTGAAGTCTCCATTTTTTTATGGACTTACACTTGACTTGAACTCGGTAGTAGTTTGACTCAGACTTGTCTTGGACTCGAACAATGGTCTCTTGCCAATTTGCATTGCAATGCATTTGGACTTGTTCAGTCCATCTTAATTTTGATGTTGGCTATGATTATGTCCTCGTTTGTGAGTCTTTTTGTTTATAAAGTGTCTGCCAAATGCAATGTAATGTAATGCAATGTAATGTTAGATAAAACACTGGCCATCATATTATCTAAATTAGAGCTTTAATCCAGTAAAATACTAGTTTATCTTCACATGCATGGCATATAGGTTAGCTTTATAACTGAAGAGTTCAAATGCAAAACCCCCTAAGTGCCTTTTAAGAAAATAATCTTAATTCATTTCTATTTAATACAAAGCTATCAAAATTCCATTATTATTTTTTTTTATTTATGTAATATAATACATATTTATATATATTATCAGGTACATGAATGTAAACCAAACCAACAACTGGGTTCTCTAAAAATACAGAAGTGCAGGTCTTCAGAAATGGAGTTGGGGAGTTTTGCATCTGAACTCTTCATATTCACATTGCATTATTGTCAGTCGTTATTTTGATTGTTTTACACTGACCGACATGTGTCTCGGACTTGACTTGCCCTCTAATGCTTTTGGACTCGGTTTGGTCTGGGACTCTCGTCTTGGTCTTGGTCTTTACTTCAAACACACATACACCCTGAACTAACTCAAAAGCACACACACAAGCACACACACACACATGTTGCTGCTGCTTCATGCCTGTTACTTGAATGACTGTAGAAAACTAGCTACCAACTAGTTGTAAATATTGCACATTACAATTGCTTACTTATATCTATTATTTTTCACAATGCTACTATCACCATGTCAGAATCGTCACAATAGGACATAACTAGAAATGCACAACAATACCTCTTCGTAGTACATGTTCTATGTATGTCTGCTGTTGCCCAGTCTGCACTTTATATGTCTGTAAGGGTATTGTATAGGTACTCTAGTGTAATGTATGTGCACTGTCTATGTCTAACTGTCTATGTCCACACCTAAAGTCCATGTCTATGTCTGCATGGGAAAGTAAGAAACGTAATTTCAATTCTTTGCATGACCTGTGCATGTAAAGAAATTGACAATAAACTTGACTTGACTTGACTTGGACTCTACAAAGGTGGACTTGGCTACAGCCCTGGTTGCGGGTGATCATTTGTGCAATCAACTGTGTTGACAGTACATACAGAAGTGTAGCTATGGCAGGACTTGTACTTTGTCAATCCAGTTTGTATAGCATCTACATAGCATTGTCCACCTCCTCTATTAAAAGTGAGAAGAACACAGAACATTAACTTCATATTCACTGTCTCCTAATCTAACTCATTTCATGCAAGACAGGGTAACGAACTCCTATGTTTTGTAGCCTATTGCGCAGTGCTTAACCCTGATGGCTGGAGTTTAGCATTTTTAGCCCTTTTATGTTTCGACAGCCGATAACTGTTCACCAGTTCATTGCTATGTAGTGGTCACTTGTTTAGTGTTTTGGAGGGTGTGAAGTGTGGGTGTGATTGCATAGAAGTGTGTGTAATGTTTTGCAAATAAACTTTCATGTTGTGTTTAGTCAAACGTGTGAAAGTGAAGTGGTTGGTGGTGATGGTCTGAACCCTTGAGAGAAAGGTGATATTTACTGTATTCACTACCAACGCTGGACTGGCCATTCTGGCATACAAGGCATTTTCCGGTGGGCAGACAGTCCTCAGCGGCAGATGCTGTTAGGATTTTTGTTTTTGTCTTAGAAACCGGCCCACATTTGAGAGGGGACAGCACACAAGTGCCAGTGCCTTTTTTGTCACTCCAGAAATGCATCTAAGCAAATGTAATCTTTAGTAAATCAATTGTTTGCAGTGAATTTGAAAGTGTGAATCATAAATGTTTTGTTTCAGTGTGAAAGCAAACGATCTGTGGTGAGCCCTATATGCGCAAGGAGGCTTCTGTTTCACAAATCACTTTTATTCTTTCTGTGCTTTGCAGAAAGTGTGTCGGTGAGGTATGGAGATTAGGTTGGAGTCCTCCTGAGCCATGGAGGGAGAAGGTAACTTTTTACTGTACTCATGAGAATGTTTTGCAAATCACTGTTTTTATTGTTTTTTTGAATGTGTGAAGTTGAAGGCATGAGGCTTAGAATGGTTTAACGGCTTAACGTGTGCACACACCCACACACACAGACACACACACAGGCATAGATACACACACACACACACACACACACACACACACACACACACACACACACACACACACACACACACACACACACACACACACACACACACACACACACACTGCATATCAACTAAAGCCCATTGGCCTATTTATGTGACTATTGTATATGAAGGCATCACATTTAAGGCCAGGAAACATACATACAATAGGCACATATACATAAACATATACAATACAATAGGCACTATACACACAATACCCCTCCTGGGTAAACATATGTTAAACAGCTGAACTTTTTTTGACTTCATTCAACACTGTACATTAAACCAAATGTAACCTTTCCCCCAACCTATATGGTTCTGTTAAAGTAGTATGCTACATCATGTTGGATGTTGTTATATACTTTGCTATTCGATATTTCCTCCTTAAATAAATACAGCTGTATCTAATCCGTAAACATCTGAATGTTTCTCAGAGGACCTTCATATGTATTGTGGGAGAACCTGTAAGTTATCCGTGGAACCCTATAAGTTCTGTGTATAGAACAAAAAATCAGTTTTCTGAAGAACCTTCAAGAAAACCTCAGGGTTCTTCCAAGAACCAAGTTGTAATTTGTTCCCCAAGAGACCTTTAGTGGTTTCTCTGCAACTGCAGATCCTGTTAGGGAACTTTGGGAATGGTTACTTTGTGGAAATAAAGTGAAGCGAGTTAGCAGATGAGCATGTACACACATACACATACATGCTGTTTCATGGAAAAGCTGAAATAAGACCACAAAAAAGGAATCAAGATGCAGGTTCATGGAGGTGGCTAGAGGTTTATTTCAAAATTCCAACATTTCTATCAGCTGTTGAGAGTAACTGGTATTCTGTGACCCAGTGAACTTGAAGAACCCTGCAATGAACAGAACGAAGAATGCCTTTTATTCCTATGTCACTAATATGACGATACTATATGATGATAAACATACTGCATAATGACAATAAAATATGCAATACATGCATCATGTGAAATTGGAAACTTATAATATCTAGATGGAAATATCTAACAGTCTCCAAGCAAAAAAGGAGCATGTTGTAAAACTCACCGGCTGCAAACATTCAACATGTTTCTTTCTTTACATGGGATAAAATCTATTGGCTTACAAGCACCGGTGTGTCTGTCATAAGGGGTTGCAATATGAGTTGTATTTGGGTGTTGTGGAAAAACATGATATTGTAAACATAGACTGAACTGAATGTTTACTGAAGCAAAAACACTTGACTTGCTGAAGCACTTGACTCTTGTTGCGAAAAGTGAATTTTTACCTTGAATGACTTTCATGTGCACACACAAAAACAGACTACCCTCTAAAACAGAGGCAGTCAAATCACATTGGAAAAAATAATGCCTGCCAATCAAGCCCTCCAGTTGAAAAAAAAGTCAAGCTTAAGTTAAACTAAATCGTGAAATATACATCTGGAAAGTGACACAGTCACATGGAATGAGATCGTAAAATACTAATGATTGAAAATTTGTTTCCTGAAAACCGCTGAAAAATGTCATTAATTCAACTAAAAGATGACGCAAACATTTGAAAAACATTTAGTTTTTCAGTCAAACCCACTCCTGCCAAAAGATAATTGCAATGCGATTTATTTGTGAATTCCACATTCCAATGTTTTCCTGATGGTGTTTTTGCGGAAGAGACAACGGCACACAAGAGCAGAGAGGTCACGTAGAGTTCAGAGTATTCTTCATTAAAGTCGATGTGTCATTTTATTGTATGGTGAGGGACGCGCTGCGTGAACAGGCTCATTAAAGCTTACTTTGTATTATTGTACATGTTAATACATGTTGTGCCTTCATGCATCAATTGTGGAAAAGTTAATGATCATAAAATGGTATTATAATATGTTGGAAGGCATGTTTGCATATACCTCAAATAATGCACGCTTTTACTACAGTCTAAAAACAAATTCAATCAATGCTCAAATTATTTTGTTAGTGTATGTGTTTTCCTTAATTTTTTGTGAAAACAAACTACCCAAATATGTCTTGACTTTGATATCCATTTTCCCATCTTTCCGTTCATCTTTTGCCATATCCTTACCTCAAATCAAATTAAAATATTGTGTGTGTGTGTGTGTGTGTGTGTGTGTGTGTGTGCGTGCGTGCGTGTGTGTTGTTCCTTCATTTTTTTGGTTTTAAACAGTACCCTAAAATATGGCATCAGATCTGAAAACTGAAAAACAAAGGTCAGATTTCATTTCAATGTCCTCCCTTTGACATTCATGTTTCCCATCCTCTTGAGGACAAAAGGCGACTGTGAGACACACTCATCAAAATGAGTTATCACTACAAGGGCCAGCTGCAAAACGGAACTTAAAGAAGAGTGAAAAGAAAGAGGAGACCTGGTTGCACCCGGCTGAAAAACGACTCTAGAAATGACTGATAACAACGGCAGAGAGCCATCATTTGTAATGCAGAGAAAAGAAAGAGAGGGAGTAGTTGCTCTAGTTGTATGGTCTTTCTGATATCGCCGCCCTCAGCACTTGTCGTTTAGCCACTTTGATTCCTACCTTCTCCACTCTCTCCATTCATCCCTCCTCTCTCTCTAAATAATAATAATAATAATAATAATAATAATAATAATAATAATAATAATAATAATAACAATAACAGTAATAGTAATAATAATGATGATGTTTTATTTGTTACATGGTGCCTTTCAGAACGCCCAAGGTCACCTTAGAAAAAAATGATACAAAAGGTTAAAAATGAAAATAAAACAGAATTGGGAGAGAGAGAGAGAGAGAGAGAGAGAGAGAGAGAGAGAGAGAGAGAGAGAGAGAGAGAGAGAGAGAGAAATGATGTAGCCCCATAGTGCCCGCCGTACCTTCTGAGGCACACTGTAATAGTCATTGGAAGGTTCATTACCGTAGTGCTACATACTATGACATAACACAGGGCCTTTAGTAATGCACTACGCCTCAGTCATTGCTATTCTGGTAACTGTATAACCCCGTGTTTTAATGGGTCAAAGTACATACGTTATTTTGAATAGGTGTGTCTTCAGCGCACTTTTGAATCTTGACACAGAGTCCTGTGATTGTATCTCAGGTGGCAAGACGTTCCATAATTTAAGAGCAACAAGGAAAAAGATCTAGCTCCCATTGTGGTCAGTGAGATCTTTGGTTGGACCAATAATCCTGCATTGTATGAGCATATAGAGTGTGAGGGAGTGTAACTAGCTCTTTAATGTAGGTTATACATTAGAGCCAGGTTGTGGACAGGGCTGTAGTCAAGTCCACCTTTGTAGAGTCCAAGACAAGTCCAAGACCAGAATAGTCAAGCCAAGTCCGAGTCACATGTCGGTCAGTGTTAAACAAAGATGATAGTATAATGAGAATGTTGGAATTTAATCTACTTAATGCCATGGATGTGAGGAAGAACTTGTATGTTGTTGTTTCAAGCTCCACTCTAGAATCTATGATGGCTGTGTTCTAAACAAAATAAAGACAGGCCCGGGCGAGTCCAAAAGCTTAATTTGGCAAGACCAGTGTCCGAGTCCAAGACAAGTCAGAGTCCAACTAATAGCGAGTCCAAGACAAGTCCAAGTCCATAGAAAAATGGACTTTCGGACTTGAATACTACATCCCTGGTTGTGGATAGCTATAATGTCAAAATAAGTATATCAAAGTCAATCCTTTGACTTATTGGAAACCAGTGTAATTGAGGCAGTATAGATGTAATATGCTGGGAGTGACTGCTATGCTGGGAGGACGAGTTGAAGTCGGTGAGTGAGTTTGCTTGGGATACACATTTGGAATTGCATTGCAGTAGCCAATGTGAGATGTTCCTAAACTGTTTACAAGTATATGCATTGAGTGTTAGGTCAGTGTAGGGCACACTTGAAGATATTCCTCAGCTGGAACATGCAGTTTGACAAACAGAACTGACGTGAGTGGAGAATGAGAGTGTGGTGGTGTCTAGAATTTCTCCAAAACTTTTCACCTGATCTGCGACTGGTATTATATCTTCACTTACAGTGATTGTGCTGATGTCGCTTTTCAGAAGTGCTGCTGGTGTCCCAATAAGTAAAAGCTCTGTCCTATTACTGTTCAATTTAAGGCATTTCCTTGGCATACATGTCCGGAAGTCAGGCAGTAAGAGTATTTTGTGGGAGGTTAGTATTTGACTAAAGGACAAATAAAGCTGGGTGTCATCAGTATATAAGCTAAAATAGATTCCATAATGTCTATAGATGTTACCAAAGGGATGGAGATTGATAATAAACAGAAGTGGCCCCAGTACTGAGCCTTGTGGAACTCCATGTTGTATGGTAGAACTTTCAGATCAGTAGTTCTGCAGAAAATAGGTTCTGTTTGACAAGTAGCTCTGGAACCATTCAAGGGCAGTGCCACATATTCCAATGCTCCTTAGCCGCTCTAGTAGAAGTCCATGAGATATCGTGTCAAACGTGCACTGAAGGCCCTGCCGTGGTGCTAACTGTAGAGCACTCATCTGCTCTGCGGCTGACCCGGGTTCGATTCCGGTTCGGGTCCTTTAGCCGATCATCCCCGTCTCTCTCTCCCCTCGTTTCCCTGTCTCTTTCTTCACTGTCCTATCATAATAAAGGTTAACACCCCCCCCCCCCCCCCCCCAAAAAAAGCTGCATGGAGGTCCAGGGGGAGAAGGATGGACAGCAAGCCAGCATCCGTTGTGCATAGTTGATCGTTTGTGATATTAACAAGGGCTGTTTCAGTGCTGTGTTTTAGGCAAAAAAAATGAAATTGCTGAAAAAGGTTGTGATGTGGGAGGTATGCCTGCAGTTCAGATCCAGCTACTTTCTCAAGGATTTACTTTCTCAAGGATTTTGGATATGAATGTTTGGTATGGTACGATCATCGTTAAGGTCATCACAGTTGGCTCAACTGTGGCTTAACGATGGGGCACTCATCTGCTACACGGTCGACCTAGGTTCGATTTGCCCAGGTCTTTTGCCGACCCTTCTCCGTCTCTCTCTCTCCCAAAACGTTTCCTGTCTCTCTCTCAAACTGTCCTGTCACTAATTAAGTCTAAAACACCAAAACATATCTAAAAAAAGGTAATCACAGTCCAGTCCAGGCTTTTTTTTTTGGTGTTGGTCTAATCATGGCAACCATGGAATTGTGCCACTTGTCAGAGAGGTTATGACAATGTTATTTATCAGCGTTATTGAGGCTGGCAGGCAACTCGTAGCCTCTTACTGCAGCAGGTGTCGCCGGCGACCCTATTCACTTGCTGAACATGCTTAACTACATCATAAAAACATTGCTGTGACATTACAGAGAGCCATAGTGCTGCGCTAAGGGGTTAACCAAGTGAGGTGGAGATGGGATCCCAAAAGGCATGTGGAGGAGTTTGATTTAATGATAGCCTCAGAGGTGTACTCCTCAGTTGGGATGCTGAACCAGGTGAACCAGGTGATACTAATCTGTTTGCATTCAGGGCTAGTAAGCTTCCGTCAGGTTACCTGATATTTGCTGCATCCAGTTTTTCATGAATGTTGAATGAATTCATAGAGTTTTTAAAAAATCAGGAAAGCAGAGCATCGATTTTTGAGGTCTGATACAGGTGATGAAATATCCTGATGTGGTTTAAAGGATAACTTCTGCCAATGTCGACATGCAGTTGTAATGCCCGCACTACCCTGGACTTGTCAGTGCCTGAGATTTTTTGTTTTGTTTTCTTCAGCCTTTTCAGAGATCTTGGTCATTGCAATAAGGGCAGGTGTTTGTTTACATTGATGAATTCCCAATAACATCCAAAAGGTTATGCAACATCAGCAGACAACTAGCAAACAGCGATACCTATTTGGAGTAGGCCTATGTTAAGAAAGATATTAATGTAACCAAAATCTGCCCGCATTAGAATAGCTCAGATCTCGGAAACGGCTGAGCCAAAAAATGCAGCATCAGCGGTATACTGACAAGTCAAGGGTAGCTTGAGCAATACAACAGCATATTGAAATTGGCTGAAGTTATCCTATAAGCAGAAAAAAGATCAGTCTCTTGGTGTCTTTTCCTCTTTCTCACACACTCTTTCTTGTCCTCTGTCTGTTCCCCCGTGTTCCCTCCCTGTCTCTCAACTTCTCTTTGTATCAATGTCTTTGAAACTCTTTGGATGTGTCTCTCTTTCTCTTCTTGATTATTGATTCTCTGTCAACTTCTCTCTTCCTGTCTGTCTCTCTTCTACCTTTCTTTTTCTCTCCGTCTCACCTCCTATTTCTCTCCATCTTTTGCACACACACCCCGCCAACCACGTTTTCCCACTCTGTCTCCCCCTTTCTGTTTTCTGTCCCTCCATTTTTTCCTGTCCCTCCCCCTCTTTCTTTTCTTCTCGTCGTCTCTCTCTCTCTCTCTCTCTCTCTCTCTCTCTCTCTCTCTCTCTCTCTCTCTCTCTCTCTCTTCTCTTGTTCACTCGCCCCCCCTCTCTCTCTTGCTCCCCATTTCTCTCTCTCTCTCTCCCTCTCTCTCTCTTGCTCTTCCTCGCTCTCTTTCGCTCTCCATCTTCCTACTCACCTCCATCCCTCCCCCACCTCTCTCTCTCTCTCTCTCTCTCTCTCTCTCTCTCTCTCTCTCTCTCTCTCTCTCTCTCTCTCTAGTGTAGGGTGTAGTGTGTGCTGCTGGGATCTATAGTCAGCTGAGCCTGCTGCTGGGTAGCCCCCCAATGGAGGCCCAGAGGGAACAGGGGAGAGAGACAGAGAGGGAGAGAGAGAGAGAGAGAGAGAGAGATGGGGGGGAGAGAGCGAGACAGCGAGAGAGAGAGAGAGAGAGAGAGAGAGAGAGAGAAAGAAAGAGAGAAGGGGAGCAAGGGAGAGAGAAGGGGAGCAAGGGAGAGAGATAGAGGGGGCGCGAGTGAGCAAGAGAGAGAGCACGGGGGGGAAACGAGAGAGAGAGAGAGAGAGAGATGGGGTGCAAGGGAGAGAGATAGAGGGGGCGCGAGCAAACAAGAGAGAGAGCTGGCGGCGGGGAGAGAGAGAGGAGGGCAGAGAGAGGAGGGAAGAGAGGAGGGAAGAGAGGGAGGGAAGAGAGGGAGGCAGGCGAGTGGCTCCTCTGCTCTCCTCTGCTCCGCTCCTCGGTAATGGGCCTGGGCCATCTGTCACATGCTACATTCACACCGCCACCAGAAGGAGACAACATGTGCTGATTTAAAAGGAGAGCCCAACTTTCCCAGGACAGAGTGACCCTGCATGTGCAAGCCCCCCCCCACCCTACTCCCCTCCCGACTCCCCCCCCCCTGCAGACACACACGCACGCACAACAGACACACACACACACAAGCACACGCGCAGACACAAGCACACACACACACACACACACACACACACACACACACACACACACACACACACACACACACACACTAGCACACGCGCGGCGACACCCCTTCCCACAAGACATATACACACACGCGCACCGCCAGATTATCCCTCCCTCCCCCTCCCCCTCCTCCCTGCACACACTTTTTATTAACCCCCTCCCTCCCTACGGTAAACATACACCCTCCTCCCACACACACACACACACACACACACACACACACACACACACACACACACACACACACACACACACACACACACACACACACTCACTCAGACATAGGCTGGCTACACCAAGCCGTCTCTTACTGCTGGGAATGGCTGGGAACAAGATACGTACAGTCCCCTCCAAAAGTGTTGCAACAGTAAGCAGGGCTGCACAATTGTGGGAAAAATGATAAGCATGCTTATTTGGATCAAAATCAAAATCGAAATCACGATTATTATTCACGATTATTGAACAACAATAAACAACTGGCTTTTTTGCAGAATTTTATTTTAAATCACGAAATGAAATATAACCAAGAAAGAATTATACCAGGGATGAACAAAAAATGAATTGTAATAATTATGTAGAAGGCATTAGCATGAAACGTAGGTGGACCTAGGCCTACAGATTTTTTGGTCAGAAACACTAGCCCGGCAGCATGTTCGGGCTTCAAGGATGCTCGAGGGCGGGTCACTATTGCTACGGTTAAATCCTGATTGAAATCACGTTTATATTCGATATGACGATTTAAATCACGATTCTCAATTAATTTAGATTAATTGTGCAGCCCTAACAGTGAGCCAAATTCTCTTTTTTTTGTCCACCGAAACACATTTGGGTTTCAGACACAAAGATATGAAACAAAAGTTCAGAATCTCAGCTAGTATTTTCTGGCATTTAAATCTAGATGTGTGTAAATAATTACAGATTTATCATCATTTGTATCACATCACAGCATTTTTTTAAGATTAGCGAAAGTATTACAACAGATAATCTCAAAGGAAATGATACGTACTTGCAACCCTTTTTTGCAATAACTTCCTCAAGCCTGCAACATCAGCATGGACATCATCAAATGTTGTATGCTTCATTTGTGATGCTATTGCATTGCCTGGCTCTCACGCAGACCCTTTGTGCTTCGTGCATCTTCGTTAAACTTCGTGAGCTCGCATGAGGGTCTGGAAATCTTAGACGAGCTATCAGAATCGCGGGGTGAGATCGCGGGGCGGGGTATATACAATTCAGTGGTTGTAGTAGTGATTCAAAGAAAGCCACTACTAAGTAGTGATTCAAAGAAAGCCACGTGAATTCTCCAATCAGGTTCAAGCTGTTTTGAACACACCTTTCCAGAGCTAAGCGATCGTCAATTTTCCAGATTGTTGGTAACAGCCATCGCGCGAGAACCAGGTTAGCTATTGCAGGCCTTTACTGTAGCTTCTTTCGGTTCTTGTTTGTATTGATGGTATTCATTTCTCCCTTCACTCTGTTCTTCAAGACGTGAAATGCCTACTCATAGGTTGAGGTTGGGATTGATTTGGCCAGTGAAACCCTTCACTCCCTTTTGTTGGCAGTGTGTTTCGTCCCCATTATCCATCTGCTGCATGATTAAAAAATCTTCCCAATTAGTTTTGGATGCATTTTTTCCATAAATTGGCATGTGTCTGTACACTTTGGAATTCATTCGGTTGTTGTGACCATGATCAGTTACATCATCAATAACAATGAAGGAGCCTGTACCAGAGGCAGATGTGCATGTGATATTACTCAAGGCCTCATCTATCCATATGATTGTGTTCCCGACCGTTTGTGGATCTTCTCTGTACTTCTCTGCACATTTCAATCTGCATGTGTGGCAATAATGCTGTATAAATGATGTGGTGTAGCCTAATGATGATGAATCCAAAATTATTCAACACATTTGGGATTTAAATACCAGGAAATGAAAGCTGGCATTCTGAACGTTTGTGTCATATTCATCTTTTGGTCTCAAACCCAAATGTCATTTGGTGGACACCAAACAAGATATTTCGTCTAGTTGTTCCAATACTTTTGAAGGGGACTGTATCCAGTGTGTGTGTGTGCGTGTGCGTGCCCGTGTGTGTGTGTGCGTGCGTGCGTGTGTGTGTGTATGTGTGCACAGGCAGTAAATCAGAGGGGTACTACTCCCCTTTGAATACTAATGTCCCTGTGAGACTGGCTTAGGTTAGTGTCAGTGTGTGGTGTGCTGCTGCAACTCTATGCTAACCCTTGGCTTTTCTCACTGTTTTTTTACACACGCACACACACACACACACACACACACACACACACACACACACACACACACACACACACACACACACACACACACACACACACACACGCACACACACACGCAAACGCACGCACACAGGCACGCACGCACGCACGCACGCACGCACACACGCACACACACAGCCTAGGATTCCCAAGTGGCTTTTGGCATTGCCCAAGCTCCAGGCATTTTATATTCTCTTTTTTTTCCACCCCTAAATGCTGACACTCTATTTCCCAAGCCTGACATGACTTTCCTCAAATCGTAAACACTTGAATGGCATTTGTCCACAATATTCCTCTTCACTTGTGTTGCAAAAACCTCTTCACTTGTGTTGCAAAAGTGAGATATTTTTCCTGGAAACTGTGTGCTCAGTACTACTCCCTGTTAAAATAAAATTTTAACTTTAAAGGGACACTGTGTGAGATTTTTAGTTGTTTATTTCCAGAATTCATGCTGCCCATTCACTAATGTTACCTTTTTCATGAATACCTACCACCACCATCAAATTCTAAGTATTCATTATGACTGGAAAAACTGCACTTTTCATACATGGAAAGGGGGATCTTCTCCATGGTCCGCCATTTTGAATTTCCAAAAATAGCCATTTTAGCTGCAAAAATGACTTGGTCCTACTTGGACCATACTAGAAAATATTTGTTTATTACTTATCAAATTTGGCAATAGGCAGCCCAGTTTCAATGAGCAGCATAGTTGCAGTACCTTTTTTGACCATTTCCTGCACAGTGTCCCTTTAAGTAGCTGTCATTTGTAATAGACAAATGTGGGTGCTGTGTCAAAAAAGTCTTTTAAAGTCTATGGCTTTTAAATAAATGGTAGTGATTTCCAAAAAGTGTTACTTTCATACCCGTTCTCCCCTAGTGCTACGAATGTGATCCTTGTACGTCACCATGCCTTTGGTGGAAAGCTGCTCCCAGCGGGCTGAAACCATCTGAAAACAAAAAGACTCACACGCTAATGCAATAAAACAAATAGGATTAAAATGACCTATTATAATACAGTGCTGCATATGGGATGACTGTGCTTCATCATCATCAGGGCTGGACTGGGGGAGAAATAGGGCATGGGCACTTTTGGGGTTAAGGGGCCCCTCATGATTAGCGGTGCAGAACTGACTCACTGGTGGGCCCCGCACCCTCCTGGGCCCCTATTTTCAGAATTGTTTTTAAAAAAAAAGAAGCCGCAGGGTCGCTGACGACTTTGGCCAGGCCTAGGACAGTCCTCTCTAACAACGTCACCCCATTCAATACTTAGCAACAGAATGGGGACCCATTTCTGGGGGGGGGGGCCTTCTCCCTGGGCCCCCGGAACTACTGACACCTTTGCCTACCCCGTCCCCACCATATACCCTGCATTGGCTTACCCAAAATAAAAGCCCCCCTGGAGTGCCCCCATCCATCCTTGACACTGTTCCAGTGTCACCACAGGGCCAATTTCAATGGCCTCGAGGACATATTGGCTTGAGCCCACTCACAATCTGTCTCCTTCATTGTCAGACCGTGGACGAGAGTGATGTATAACGGTGGTTGGTGGTTCTAGTTTCGGCTATAGGAATTGCCACACATCCACTTGCCACCACCACCACGTCTCGTTTCTTCTCACCCATCTCATTCGCTTTGCATTTGCCATTCCCTTCCTTGCCTTCCCGTTCATTTCCAATGTTGCATTACATTGTGGCATTTAAAGGGGTTCTATGTAGGATTTAAAGTTTCATTAATCACTGTCGCGAACACAAAAACAAAATCAGTAGAGAAATCATAATCCCAGACAGAACGCAAAATAAATCAAACACAACAAAGACAAAAGAAAGAAACATACCTCGCTGGCTGCGTATAACATCAAGAGGGCAAGAGACTTCAGCTTAGACCATTTTGAGCATCAAACATTTCAAACTAGCCCGCGGCTTGTATAGCGAAGCCACAAGCATAGTCAAGTCAGATAGAGTAGAGAGAGAGAGGTTCCATTGGCCCATTGTTTCCTGGTTCTATTATGGCCCCCCTTAGGCAGACCTAGGCAGACCTAAGGACTGTTCTACTCATTGTAGGAGCATTATGACACGGCCCTTTAGGCAGACCGGAACCTGGTCGCGTTAGGTGCCCATAGAAACCTATTATGTTGGCATATCTCTATACTTAAACAATCTCTGGTCAAGTCCATTCACATCTAGCTGAGTGGTATGGCGCTTAATACACCTGACATCACATGACCCACCCAGTGACGCAAGCCAACTTAAACAAGCAAAAGCATTCTTGGACATAAAGAAAAGTGAAATATAAAGAAATGAAATGACATACAAAAATAACAAAAAGGAAATAAGTAGGCCTACAACAGTTACAGTTGGCATTTCATAATGAAAAACACAGCAAGTTTATGTAAACATTTTTTTCTCATGGCTATGTAGATTTTCAGACAGGCATGTCACGGGCTCCGCGCAAACTACGCCGTCCTACATTGTGCCACTTTAAGCAGACACCTTACAAAAGAGGACTTCAGTTCGCCAACATTGAATGGACTCTGCATGCTTCCGTTACATTACATTACATTTAGAGGATGGTTTTGTCCAAAGGGACTTACAGTTACAAAACAACGTTTTTTGTCACTGTCATACTATGTTACAGGGGTTCCCAAACCTTTTTCCCTGCGTACTCCCTTTTACATCTCAATGTGGTTATATTTTGGTGTGCTGATGGTCACGTAAGTATGGATTCACTGCTCATGCACTGCACATTATGCACAATCATTTAGGGGAATCCTCTTTTCCAGTAGTCTAGGAGTTAAACTACACTTCAGATGGACCCTTCCAGCATACAATGCACCATACAATTAAAAACTGGATAAAAACTGACATATCCGCCATTGCTCTATTCAACTCGCGCCTTATGGCAGGCCGCGCACCCCCAGGGGTGCACGCACCCCAGTTTGGGAAACCCTGCTATATTACATTGCATGTCATTCCAATACATTTACCATTATCTAAAGTGACTTACAAAAGGGCATAAACAACTACAAATGTGTGGTGAAGTATAAGGATACAAGGATGTTTATTCGCCATACAGAGACACTTTCATGTCGCATGTAATGAGATGAAGGGCTGGTGCAAAAAAACAGTGCAAATGAAATGTGTGTGTGTGTGTGTGTGCGTGCGTGCGTGCGTGCGTGCGTGCGTGTGTGCGTGCGTGCGTGTCTATCTGTCTGTCTGTCTGTCTGTCTGTCTGTCTGTCTGTCTGTCTGTCTGTCTGTCTGTCTGTCTGTCTGTCTGTCTGTCTGTGTGTGTGCTCAGTCCAATCATAGGAGAAGTTTAATACACAAAGGGCTCGAGGAAATAAACTCCTTCTCGGTCTCTCTGTTCTTCGCTGAGGAATAGAATGCTTTGAGGATAGGTGGCAAAACCTATGAACGACGTTTCGGTCCTAGACCTTCATCAGGCAAACTCCAGCCCTGACAGAGTATACAGTATATGGAAAAGAAATCTATGAAACTTACCAAGTGATTCATAGCTATATGGTCATACAACTCTTACGGTATTTAGCTCATAGTATTTAAGTGGTCCGGAGTCTCTTCACGCATATGGGCCCGTTCACTCATTGCTGAAAAGACTCAACTTCATCATAACAACATTGCCCTTACATTGCTATGACACAGCGATAGCCTTAAGTAACAGACTGAAACTTGGCCATTACAATTTTGGTGACGATAAGATTACACCATAGGCTCTGCAAAAAGGGTTTTATTTTTATAGATGGGGTCACAGACGGGCCTATTCACAATTTGCTGAAAATACTCAACTACAATATAACAACATTGCTATGACATTACTGAGTGCCTTAAAGGGGTATGCCACGATTTTGGGACTTAATACGGTTAAAATCGTTGACTGGGGCTTATAAAGGTGGTAAAGTGTCTTGTTTTTTATGTTAAGCGTTGTCTTGCTTTAAGACAAGTTAAAAGAGGGAATATGTCGCTAAGCTAGTGAAAGTCAATGGATATGACTTTCACTAGCTTAGCGACATATTCCCTCTTTTAACTTGTCTTAAAGCAAAACAACGGCTTACATGAAAAATAAGACACTTTACCACCTTTATTAACCCCAGCCAACGATTTTAACTGTATTAAGCCCCAAAATAGTGGCATACCCCTTTAAGTAACAGATTAAGACACAATTTTGGGTTGGAGTTATAACATAGGCTCTGCGCTAAGTGAAATACCCTCAATTTGCCATGTCAGCGTATTTGGAAGTCAGGTCAATTCTTCAAAGAGTGAAGAGGTGATTGGTCACTGCTCATCTGTTTAGAAGGTGCAGGATTCAGTTGAAGTTTCTGTACAAAAATGAGAAAATCAGCACACTTCAGATCTTTTTTGTGTAAAGCTTTACTTGACTTGCAAGCTCTCAGTCCTTAGACCTTCAGACCCTCATCTGGCACAGACTCTATCTGATGAAGGTCTAAGGACCGAAAGCTTGGAAGTAGGGCTGCACAATATATCGAAAATGTTTCGATATCCCGATATCAAGAGTGGCGATGTGGGTATTGCGAAAATGAATTAATTATCGGCAACAAGTAAAAACTTTTATGTGCTGTCCAATCACTAGCTGTTTGTCAACAGATGCACGAGAAGCCCGCCACGACCAAAGCTGCGCCCCCCACACAGACCAACAAATTAGTAACAAGAAAAACACTCAGCTATATTTCTAAATACTGTTTAAATATCATTATCGAGGTATTGCATGCTGTTATCGATATCGTGTAGCCCTAATCGCAAGTCAAGTAAAGGTCAATTCTTCAACCCTTACTTTTTCTGCTGAGCCATTGGCATCTGTGCACTGTTCCTGATGAAATGTGGTGAATAATTATTTTCCATTTTCTATACGCAAAATGCCACTTGAGATTGATATTGTGTTTAAAGGTTTGTGTAGTAGGCCTATGAGTAAAGTCTGTGAATTGTTTGTGTTCAGGCAATTGAGCAAGTTTGTTCAGCCTCAGCCAATATGCTTTAGTGCTTTAACGATTCGGTAAACATGTAAAAGAAACGAAAGACTGTGTGTGTGTGTGTGTGTGTGTGTGTGTGTGTGTGTGTGTGTGTGTGTGTGTGTGTGTGTGTGTGTGTGTGTGTGTGTGTGTGTGTGTGTGTGTGTGTGTGTGTGTGTGTGTGTGTGTGTCTATGTGTGTCTATGTGTGTGGGAGTCTGTCTATGTATGTGTGTGTGTGTGTGTGTGTGTGTGTGTGTGTGTGTGTGTGTGTGTGTGTGTGTGTGTGTGTGTGTGTGTGTGTGTGTGTGTGTGTATGTGTGAGAGTGAGAGAGAGAGAGAGAGAGAGAGAGAGAGAGAGAGAGAGAGAGAGAGAGAGAGAGAGAGAGAGAGAGAGAGCATTATGACTGATGAGGTAATGAGGTATGGTATGCGATGGAGTGGTGCGATGGAGTAGGCTGTGGGAGTGGGTGGTGGGTGATGTTTCGGTGCGGTGCGATGGAGGGGGTGGTGGGTTTCCGTGCTGTGCTGTGGTGCGATGGAGTGGGAGCAGGGTTGCCAGATGAGGCTGATGATTTCCAGCCCAAAAAATGCTCAACATTCGCCTGGAAGCACTAAATACCGGCCAATTCCATTGATTTCCATGGCCAAATATTGGGCGGGTTTTTTTCTGCTAAGTACCATTTTTACCTGCAGACGGCCATCCTAAGCTGCCCAATTGGGCGGGATACCGCCCAACCTGGCAACACTGAGTGGGAGGTGGGAGGTGGGCGATGGGCGGTGGGTGATGTGTTGTGATGGAGTGGGCGGTGGGTGGTGGGTGGTGTGCGGTTGTTTCGGTGTGGTGGTGGTGGTGGTGGGGGATGGACGGTGCATATGATGTGGTGTTGTTTCGGTGCAGTGTGGTGCGATGGAGTGGGAGGTGGGTGACCGTGCTGTGGTGTGGTGTGTTGCGATGGAGTAGGCAGTGGGTGGTGGGATGATGTGGTGTTGTTTCGGTGCAGTGTGGTGCGATGGAGTGGGAGGTGGGTGACCGTGCTGTGGTGTGGTGCGGTGCGATAGAGTGGGAGGTGGGTGACCGTGCTGTGGATGTGGGGGGATGGAGGGGGTGGTGGGTGACCGTGCTGTGGTGTGGTGCGATGGAGTGGGAGGTGGGTGACCGTGCTGTGGTGTGGGGGGATGGTGCATAGTGCATCTGATGTGGTGTTGTTTCGGTGCAGTGTGGTGCGATGGGGTGTCACGGCGTGTCACAGGATGGCTTTGTTGGCCGGTCAACAGGCGTGTGCCAACAGAGGGGCTGCATTCGCTCGTTGCGCTGAGCTGTGACCCTCCTCCACCTCCACCTCCTCCTCCGCCTCCTCCTCCTGCTGCTGCTCCTGCCGGCTGTCCAGGCAGGCAGGCAGGGTCTCTTTCTTGCCGGAGCGGAGCGGAGTGGAGCGAGCGAGGGAGAGGGGAGCAAACGAATGCACACACAGGCCATGGGAATGACCCTCCGCTTTAATGACCTGTGTGGCGTTTTTTAATTAAATCTCCAATGAGCATCATTAGGATTTACCTAACAATGGCGAGGGGTGGGGACGTGTGTGTGTGTGGGGGGGACGTGTGGGGGGCAGGGAGTGTGAGTTGTGGATGGGTTTTATTGAAGGAAGGAGTCAAATGTGCATGGTATGGGATATATGGGGTGGGACGGCCTGACATGGCAGGATGTCATCGGTGCTCCTAGGGACCTCTGGGGTCTCTATCCCCACGCCACCTCACCCCTCTCCACCACCCCACCCCTCTCACTCCATATCTCTCTCTCTTTCTCTCTATTTTTCTCTCTCTTTCTCCACCTCACCCCACCACCTCTCTCTCTCTCTCTCTCTCTCTCTCGCTCCCCTCCACTGCAGAAGCGTTTATGATCGCATTCAGATGCGCACACACAAGCCACCCATCTCACTCACTCACTCTCACACATTCAGATACACACACACAAGTCTTATGTAACTGGTCAAAAGCTGGTATACCTGGGGTTCTGTGACATCATGTTTTGGTTTCATTATTAGTTATTAAGTTAATTTCATCTCACCACATCTGTTTAATTTAACTGTGTCAATCAAACATTTTGCCCTAAGCAACATTCTTTTTTCCCAGAGAGAAGTTTTTTTTTATTAAGAGAGTGACGGAGAGTAATATCTTTAATTCATGGCATTTCACAAATGTTTGTTTAATACATCTTCTTTCAGATAAAAAAAAATCCTAATACTGAAACTCCACCAATCAATATGACACAAATTTATTTGTGGAATGTTTGCAGATTTACAAATCATCCATTCTTATCTGAAAACCTACAAAGAGTGAGGTTTGTTTTTGGATTTGCAAACATTATGTGCAATGTTGTGTAATGTGCTTACAGTACACTGCCCTTCAATTTCAGAACGCAGTATCTCTTCTTGTAAACTGAGAAATAAAGTTTCCTTTCTGGCCACGCAACTGTGTTGGAGGTAAAGTGGTGATGACACTTCCATATAATACTTTTTTATGGTGTAAATGTATGCACACAAGAAAAAAAACAAAAAAACAACAACATTATCATTACTTTTTAACTGAAAAATCAAGACATTGCGTTCTGTTGTGGTATTACTGTCTACACTTAAACCACGGTTTCAATGGACAAGTGCAGTATCTTGCGTGATATACTGCGTTCTTGGCTCTTAAAACAAAAAAGCGCAGTATAATCGTTTTTTATCGTTTTTTTTCTGAAACGGTACAGAGTTGGACCAAAATTTTTGTAACACAAGAAAAAGATTTAAAGCCAATTTCCGGTCTAAACTCATTTTCGAACATTTTAAAGATACTGCGTTCTGAAATTGTAGGGCAGTATACTGTACTGTATTGTACATCATCTTACAAAAGTTAACAGTTAATCAGTCTTTTAGTCATTACAAATGATCCACATTTAAAAGAGAACTATCAAACCCCAGCGAGGTGTTTATTCTAAAAACAGTGACAGTGTTTGAAGTGATCCAGCCCCTCTCTCAAGAAAAGACCACATCTGAAGCCCACAAGGATCTAACTCATCATCTCCAATTTCGTCACATTCTTTAATTCAGAGCAAGAGGTGTCTGTGTGTGTGTGTGTGTGTGTGTGTGTGTGCGTGCGTGCGTGCGTGCGTGCGTGTGTGTGTGTGTGTGTGTGTGTGTGTGTGTGCGTGTGTGTGTGTGTGTTTCTGCATGTGCATACACACGTGTGTGTGTGTGTGTGTGTGTGTGTGTGTGTGTGTGTGTGTGTGTGTG